>NC_067473.1:154379166-154402828 GCF_947179515.1 Apodemus sylvaticus
CAGTGCTCTGTCACACGGCACTGAAGCAGCCTTGCTTGAAGCAAGCTTCCTTTGGCCCAAGACTTTGAGGGAGTCAAGAAAGTCACGCTGGAGACCGAAATGGACAGGTAACAACATACGTGTGTGCGCGTGTGCGCGTGTGCGCGTGTGCTCCGGCACTGCTGTCTGCCTGTCTCAGTGGAAGGCTTTGCCTGTCAGTGTGAACATTTCCTGGTCTGCTCATCACCCTCTGCTCAGGTCTTTTGGGCTCTGGACCCAACTCTAACCCCGGGTTCCTCACTTCTCCTGGTTTCTCTCTTCTCTGTGTTGCTAAAGAGATGGGACACCCTGAGATTTGGACAGAGCTGGAGCGGGCCTGTGGCAATAACATCAAGGTCTTAGAGACCCGTGGCACAAAGAGGTCATAGCAACTCCTTACTAAAACCAGTAGTGGTTGTTTTCATAATTATTTGGCAAATATCCAACACCTTGAGACTTGCATGGGGAGTCTTTACTGGAATTATTTAGCTGTAGCAAGGAAATCTGTACTTCTTAAAAATACTAAACATTTGAGATGAATTCCTTGCAACTCATTACAGTGCTGTCTATTGAAGGAGAGAATTTCATTAAAACGGGCAATTTAGTGTTATAGGCTCAACTGTTAGACACTTAGTGACATTTTTACTGCTTAATTCATCTATGCAGAGATTTCTTAGCTTCTCGAAAGCTTTTCGGGCTCTTATATGCAGTTCATGATGAGCCATTATCAGAAATTTCTCTCTCATTTTTCTACATTTATTGCCAGTGTGTGAGTCACTATGCCTAAAACCCACACACTTGAGCTCACTTCCATTTGGCTATGAGGTTTAGAATATGGAGTTCATATAGTTAATGGTAGCATGGGTTCTTTTAAGATTCCAGACCTTTCTTTCTTGTTTTCCTTCTATCTTTTTTATTTCCCTCCTCCCCTCCTCTGTTCTTCCTCTCCCTCCTCCCCCTCCTCCCCTCTGTCCCCCTCCTTCCCTCTGTCCCCCTCCTCCCCCTCAACCCACTCCTACCCCTCCTTCCCCTCCTCCCCCTCCCCCTCCCCTCCTCCCCCTTGGCTTCCTCCTCCCCTCCATCCCCCTCTTCCCTCCCCTCCTCCTTCTGTCTCGCTCTTCCCCCTCCTCCTCACTGTCTCCCCTATTAGGGACCGCATTGAGGACCTTGCCCATGCTAGACAGGTACTCTACCACTGAGTTACATCCTGAACCCTCAAAAAGCAACCAGCCAACCAGACAGACAGACAAACAAACAGGGGCAGGCAGACAGCATCAACTACTGCTGAGTTTATAGTGAATTTTGAAACCAAATCTGAGATGGATGCCCTGATGGAGAAGTGGCTGGGAGAAACGGGTGCACGTGGCAAAGGTCAGGGCAAAGGCAAAGCTGAGATTCAGGGAGAAACAAACAAGAAAGTGGAGCGATGGCACGGACCGGACCGCAGTAAGGGCAGTAAGGGCAGCGGGGGAACTCAAGGCAGCCCTGTTACCCCGCTGGATTATTTTTAACCCTTTGTGTCTGGTTTGCATTGCTGGGGAAGCGGCTAATGTTCTGCCTCAAGGAGCACAGCTGTCTCCGCAGCTGGCGATCTACAGGCCTGAAACATCACCTAGCAAAGTTCTCCCACCGGGAGGGACAACCTGAGGAGACGGAGCTGGAAAGACGCTCCTAGCTAGATCTGAGGGAAGAGCCGGATCCAGGTGCCCAGTCCACAGGTCAGCACTGTGCGGTCCGCCCACCATGGCTGGAATCTAAGACAGAAATGGCCTGTCACATCTTCCTGTGGTTCAGACACAATTCTTCTACTTGTGATACGTCCTTCCTCCTAAACTCCAAGGATAACTTTCCTTCATAATAGTAGCACCCACCCCCAGTACACACTCACTCACACGCACACACGCACACACACACACACACACACTCATATATACTTGCTACGCACGTTACATGGGAAAGTGTTTTCTAGGGCTGTGAGTAGGGCTCGGTGGCAGGCACAGCCCTCACTAGCAGGTACAAGGCTCCAGGTTCAACCCATGAGAAAGATTCTCTACTTTTCCCTTCTAGGTAACACAGAAAGTTTAGTTAAATAGAAAGGGACTTTATTGCTAAGAGATGACATTTAAACTCTTTAAAACTGGCTGGATTCGAGAGATACCTGTGCTTATTATTATAATACACTGAACGATGATGATGATGATGATGTTGATGATGATGTTGATGATGAGTCTCACCACATAGCCTTGGTGGCTTAGAATTCTCCATGTAAACCAGGCTGGCTTCCATTACACAAAAATCCACCTGTCTCTGCACACATACCCCAAGTTCTGGAATTCATGGTGTGCACCACCATGCCCAGCTGCTAAAGGGTTTTATAAGCTAGTGATGACCAGTAGACATGGCGGTGCTATGATAATTATCATGGTAAATTATTATTTAAAAATAAAGCTATGATCATTAGAGGCCAAGGCAGGAGGGTTGTGAGTTTGAGGTCAGCTGCAGTAACGTAAGAGATTTCCAGATCGGCATGGATTCTGCAGCATGACCATGTCCCCAAAACAATCTTGTTTTTCCAAAAGTCAGGGACTGTCACTTGAATTATCATTAAAACGTGCGCTGTGAACTTGTGAACGTGAATTCAGTGATAGAATATGAATATTTATAGTGGTTCTAACCACGGCAGCACCAAAGTGGAACATATCCAAATTTCAGTCAGGACATAAATGAATAAACAAAACATGTTCTGCCCACGCATAGAATACTGCTCAGGAGGGGAAACGAGCCAAGCACGGATACTTGGGTGGATATGAAATTTACTACGTTTAATGAAAGGAGCTACAAAGAAAGGAGAAAGTGTGATTTTTATGAAACTATAGAAAGTTAGAAATAATTTACATTTACAGAGGGCGGTGGTTGCCTGGGTAAGAGGACAAAGAACAGCAAATAGCGACACAGACGCTTTAAGAAGCGTAGAAATGCTGTCTCCGCTGATGGCGCTGGCAGTCCCGGCTGCGGACCTGTCAGCGTTCACCGAGCTGTAGATTTTAAACGAGTGGAGTTTGCTATGTAAATTGTATCTCAACAACAACAAAAGTGAAAATGGTTTCAATTCTCTTGCATCAAAACCGTATTCAAATTCCTAACTAGCTCTTTAAAAAAAAAGAAAAACCACTGCACTTCCACCTATGACCACTGGGTGGCAGTGCTGTGTCTACAAGAGTGACACTTGTTTATCATCCCTTGTATTTCCTGGCTTGTGTTACACTGTCCACAGATTTAACAGGAATTGTAATTTTTTGTTGTTGTTGTTGTTAAGAAACGTGAGGTCTGGGAATATGGCTCTGTGAGAACAGCGCTTGCCATGAAAGCGAAAAGACCTGAGTGTAGCTGCCCAAAAGCAGGCACTTGTAATCCCCGGGTTTCTAAGGCAACATAAGAGGTAGAGAAAGAAGAACACAGGGAAACATATGAGCCAGTTAGCCCACACATGTCCTGTAGCATGTGCTGCCTGTTACCCCCCACCCCCACCCACCCCCACCCACCTCCACCCACCCCTACAACATAAAGATTTTTTTAATTAATTTTTTTAGTTTATATATGTGACTACATTGTAGCTGTCTCAGACACACCAGACAAGAGCATCGGATCCTGTTACAGATGGTTGTGAGCCACCACGTGGTTGCTGGGAATTGAACTCAGGACCTCTGGAAGAGCAGTCAGTGCTCTTAACACTGAACTATGTCTCCAGCCCCCTTAAAATTGTTTTTAAGTGTGTGTATGTATCAATGCAGGTGCCCTCAAAAGCCAGAAGCATTGAATCCCGGTGGAGTTGGAGTGGCAGGTGCTGGGTCTAGAACTCAGGTCTTCTCCAAGAGTACATGCTCTTAACTGCTGAGCCATCTCTCTAGTCCCCATAAAATTTGTATTTTTAAAGAAAGAAAGAGAAAAAACCCTTGGGGGCTGGGGATGTCGCTTCATCAGTAGAGAACGTGCCAGCATGCAGAAAGCCCTGAGTTATGTCCCTAACAAGTGGGTGGAACACATTTGTTATCCCAAGACCCAGAGAGCAGAGGCAGGAGAGTCATCCTTGTCAAATTCCCTACCAGCCTGAGCTGGATGAGATCTTATCTCAAAGCAAACAACAAAAATAAACAAAACCAACAAAACTGACCAAGCAAAATCCAAAAATGAAAACCCAAAGACCTAAGGGCGGGTCCACGGGGGTGGCGGGTGATTTATCAGACAGTTCATCAGGTAAAGGCGCACACTGCCAAACCTGATGTCTTGAGTCCTTCCACAAGCTGCCCTCTGACCTCCACGTGTATGTCTATACACGCATATCATTCACACAACAATAATAAAGGAATCCGATTTTTTTTTAAGACACAGAGGCAACTGTTTCTTACACTTTTGTTCAATGAAGAATAGATAGATACTATGTAGCAATGTGGTAACAAGTCGACTTGACCTCATATGACCCTGTGCTTAGAGAAGGAGGCCGGGTAGGACAGGGCACTCATGGAATATGGCTCTTCAAGGGAGACAGTGACCTTTCTTTCCCGGAGTTCAGTGGCTTCAATATCCTTCTCTCTTCCTTCCTCCACTGTGACTCAAGTGCTGGAATTGGAGTGTGACTTCCGATGTTTTCCTTTGCTTCGTTTTGTGGTACTGAGGGGGTCAGACCTAGAGCCTCATACGTGATAGGCAACTGCTGTACTGCTGAGCTACTCTATTCTTGCTGTGGAGCCCACGCTGGGCACAAACTTACAGCAATTCCCCTGCCCCCAAATGCACAAGCAACCTTACCTAGCCCTTGCCAGGGTTTATAACTTGCTTTTGGAAGAGTTCTGGTTCTGTGTTGGTATTGGAGTAGCAGGGAGACAAGGAGGACAGAAGGTTAAAGGTGTCCAAGGTGATGTCCAAAGCCTTCAGATCTCCCCCATGTTTAAAGTTCTTAGAATGTCAAACTGCCATATTTTTTTCTGAGTCCCAGTAGAACTTACAAACTTATACAATTAATTAAATATGAAAACCAAGGGAGAAGACGTGACCAAAAGGGTTAGAGAGATGGCTGGGCTGGAGAGATGGCTCAGTGGTTAAGAGCACTGACTGCTTTTCCAGAGGACCCGAGTTCAATTCCCAGCCACCATGTAACGGCTCACCATCCTCTGCAACGGGGTCTGACAGCCTCCTTTGACGTGCAGACATGCATGTACACAGCGCAGCCATACCTAACATATATAAATAAACACAGTAATCAAGGATAATTGCCTAGTTTCCTGCTGCAGTGAGGGGGTGGAGAGGACGGGGAAGGGGTGGACTGTGGACGGGGAAGGATAGTGGATTCCAAGTTGAGCATGTCTCAGGCATCCAGAAAAGGAAGCAAGACAATGCTTTCTGGTTTAACCCAAATAATTATAAAATTTCAAAAATCGTGATCTTAGGTCTGGGGATGCAGCTCAGTGGTGAGGCACTCAGCTTACATAGATGTGGCTCTAGGCTCAGCCCTCAGCCACGGCAACAATAATAATTATAGCTGAAGGAAGAACATGGTAAGAGAATCCTTGCCCTGATCTTCCTCTCCTGTTCACAGCCTCCTGATGAAGCAAAAGAAGTTTCTTTACCACTTCAAAAATGTCCGCTGGGCTAAGGGTCGGCATGAGACCTACCTGTGCTATGTGGTGAAGAGGAGAGATAGCGCCACCTCCTTCTCTCTGGACTTCGGCCACCTTCGCAACAAGGTACGAGGGGGGCTGGGAGCTGTTGACACTCAAGCTGTGGATGCCCCTGGCACCTAGGGCTAAGGGGACAAGAGAGTCTCAAAGGGAGAGAAGGAAAAACGGAGACAGAGAAAGAGCTAGCACCTATTTCCCCAAGCTGACCAGTTCTGACAATCCTCCTGCCTCGGTGCTGTGATTGCAGGCATGTGCTACTTTTCGAGTTGACTAATGTCTCCACCAGCTTCTTCGGATCTTTCTACATACTATCCGACCACAATAGACTCAGCCGGAAGGTTGTTACTTAGTCTCACTGGGAACTCTATTGCCACACCTTACTTCAATGTCAGGTATAACCCAAGTTAGAGACTCGAAATCTCTTCAAATAAGCTTTTCCCTCCAGGCAGTGCCCTAACCCTCCTTACAAATTGTCCTGGCGCCACCTAGTGGCCAAGGTGCAGTTTTACAATATGGCATCCAAGCAGGCACTTCGGAAAAGCTGTCCCTGCAGGTTGTGTGACGAATCCTTTGTCCCATAAATCTGCAGCTTTTCTTCTCCCAACAGAGCCAGTGTAATAAAGAGATTTGGCTCCAACAAGAGCTCTCCTTACAAGAAAATTAACTTTATTCTGGAAGTAGTGGTGCACACCTTTAATCCCAGCACTCCAGGGGCAGAGGCAGGAGGATTTCTGAGTTTGAGGCCAGCCTGGTCTTCATAGTGAGTTTCAGGTCAGCCAGGGCGACATCCCCACAAGCATCCCAAGTGGCCTGGGTGGGAAAGCATGCCTGTCACGTCACCAGTGCCCTCTCTGCTCTTTCTCCAGTCGGGCTGCCACGTGGAACTGTTGTTCCTACGCTACATCTCAGACTGGGACCTGGACCCCGGCCGCTGTTACCGCGTCACCTGGTTCACGTCCTGGAGCCCCTGCTACGACTGTGCCCGGCACGTGGCCGAGTTTCTGAGATGGAACCCTAACCTCAGCCTAAGGATTTTCACCGCTCGCCTCTACTTCTGCGAAGACCGCAAGGCTGAGCCCGAGGGGCTGCGGAAGCTGCACCGCGCTGGGGTCCAGATCGGGATCATGACCTTCAAAGGTGAGACTAGCGCACCGGAGAGGGCGATCCGAGCTGCCACTCAGAGTGAGTGTCAGCGGGAAACTGGGGGCGGGGTGCTGTGTAAAGACTCTCAATTCGTCCTCGATATCAAAACTATTACTTTATTTTTTGAGGTAGGGTCTCAGTCCCAGGCTGACCTCCAACTTGCAATTCTCCGGCCTCTGCCTTCTGAGTGGTGGAATTATAAGTAGACATCAATCTCAGAATTTTCAGAATTTGAGAGGTAGAAGCAGGGTTACAGGTGCCATCAATGACAGAACTCTGGTCCAGCACGTGCAAACCCCTGACTGCACCCTTAGCAGCCAAATAATAAATTAACGACTGTGGTGGTGATGGTGGGGGGCGGGGTCAAAGAGATGGTTCCGTGGGGCCACTTGCCTTCGTGACTTAAGTCTGATCCCTGAAACCCCACATGGGGAAGAAGAAATCTCACTAATTGTATTCTGTATGACCTTCTAACTTTCTGACCTTCAGCTGCACACTGTGCTTATGTGCGCATGTGCGCCCCTCTCCCTCGCACACATACTTATTTATTTATTTATTTATTTATTTATTTATTTATTTATTTATTATCTTTTAAGACTATTTTTACTGCTGGAATACATTTGTAGAAAATCGTGAAAGAACTTTCAAAGCCTGGGAAGGGCTGCATGAAAACTCCGTCCGGCTAACCAGACAGCTTCGACGCATCCTTTTGGTAAGACTCTCTCTCTCTCTCTCTCTCTCTCTCTCTCTCTCTCTCTCTCTCTCTCTCTCTCTCTCTCTCTCTCCGGAACCCCTTAGATGTGTATTTGTATTGCGCATTATTTTATATAATGATCACTTCACAGCACTTACAAGCCAGTTTTCTCTTCTGTCTTGGCCCGGGGCAGAGCTCCCACTTAGATCTTTCCCCTAACCTCCTCTTCGCTTGGTCTTCATAGCCTTTTCCTTTTGTTGACCTCGGGTGGGGTTCCTTCCAGGCTAGAATTCTCCCCTTGTTTTTTCTTGATCCACACCCCAAGTTACTTTCCTCGGCAGCCACCCACTTGTTTTAGACGCTTTCCCTCCCCAGGTCAGATTTAAAGCCGTTCTCCATTTATATCTCTCTTTCTCTGCAGCCCTTGTATGAAGTCGACGACTTGAGAGATGCGTTTCGTATTTTGGGACTTTGACAGCAACCTCTTGGAATGCCACGCGTGATAAGATTTCTCTGCTGAAGAGACTGAATAGAAAAACATCCCGTTTTTCTTAAGTACTCACTTTTATAAGTGTGTGTGGGGGATTATATGGCTTTTTTTTAAAAAGCTTCAGCTACTTAGGACCTCCAGAGCGATGATGCAGCCGAGCTTTGTGTGCAACATCGCCATCTGCTGGGGAACAGCAGATCTTCCAGACTTTGGACCCAGACTTCCAGACTTTTCAACAGGATGGAAAAGCACGTGAAGCCGATCACACGGATTGTTAGACCCCCTCTGTTCTTTG
Source organism: Apodemus sylvaticus (assembly GCF_947179515.1). Taxonomy (NCBI): domain Eukaryota; kingdom Metazoa; phylum Chordata; class Mammalia; order Rodentia; family Muridae; genus Apodemus; species Apodemus sylvaticus. The sequence continues at coordinate 154,387,482 of NC_067473.1, forward strand.
ATTCATTGAATTCTCGGGGGTATCAGTGACGGATTTTTCTACCCTTTCCCTCTGAGGCTCACTTTCAGGGGTCCGTTTCCGACGAGGTCACGGAAGGTCACGGAGGTTCTATAGGCGATCACTAGCCATTCTCTCAAAAGCATTAATACACAGGCACGTGCCGTATGTTTTCATTGTCCGTCGTGTTTTTCATATTCGTATGTGAGAGGGCTTGGGGTGGGTTTGAAGAACGCATGATCACCTCTGGGTGATTTTAATAAAGGATCGTAAAATGCAGAGGAGGACTACGGAGAAATCACTCTGAAAATGAGTTCCTGCTCCAAGAAGCAAATCCCCCGGAAACACACACTCTTTTTCATTTTTAATGTCATTAGTTTACTGACAATCTTATCTAGAATAAGAGTTCAAAAGTTCAATTCAATTTTCAGATCTCATCCCTTAAGCATCCGTAATTCTGTTAAAGGGATTAAACATCCTTATTTCTTAAGTCACTGGTGCCTTACTCTAAAGAAAGGAGTAGAGCAGCCAGATCCAAAGTATCAGTCATCACAGACAGTAAGCGCCACATGTTTTCCACTAAAAAATTGCAAATTCTTCCCCGGGCTCTCCTCATAGTACCTGAGACGGACCACGGATGTGGTGAACTTCCGGATACTCTGGCCCAGCATGGCGAGGGCGCAGAGATGGACTCCTGCAGAAATGGCCCCATGTCCCCACTCTCCATTCCTTGCGACCTTGGGAACACAGACTTTTAAAGGAACCTGTGAGTTAGAGACACCGCAAACTTCTAGTAATGGACTCCTGGGAGTTGTTTGACTATAGAACGCTCATTTGTTCTCTTTGATGGATGCCGACACAAACAGAATTTTCTAGTTTTTATATGTGTGTGATGCTGCAGATACAAATTGTTAACTGTATAAGAGGGTGGCACAATAGAATTGTATCTGGGCCGGGCGGTGGTGGTACACACCTGTAATCCCAGCACTCTGGGAGGCAGATTTCTGAGTTCGAGGCCAGCCAGGGCTACACAGAGAAACCCTGTCTCGAAAAACAACAACAACAACAAAAAGAATTGTATGTGATGCCCGGAAAAGTAGCCTGCATTCTAGCATTCAGGAGGTTGAGGCAGGAGGACTGGAAAATTGAGGCCAGTCTGGGCTACAAGGTGAGATCCTATGTAAAATTGCATGGCCAGGGATGGAGTTGGATAAATAATAATACTTAGCAAGAAAAAAAATGCGAGACGCAAGACCATAGCAAGGAAATTATGCTTTGCCCAACAAAACGTAGGAAACCAACATAGACCCCCTGTTTGTCCAATTTTATGCCTTTTCGCCCTAACAAGAAGCTTTGCTGATGAGAAAAATATTAGAAAAAATATCCCTGTACAGTTATTACCCAGGCGCCATTATAATGCAATTAAAAGACACACAGGAAATCCTGTACACACAACCGTTATTTATTGTATGTAAGTTGCTGAGGAAGAAGAGAAAGAATAAAGATCACCAATTCCTTCCTGCATCTATCGCTGTTTTATATTTTGCTGGACAGAGTCCTGCGATATTCCTGGCATCATTTCCTCTTCGCAAATATTAAAGTGGGTGCCTGAAGTTTCACAAATCTGAAACTTTAGAGATTGCTATAGCTGCGGGCGTACACTGTGACTTAACTGTGACCACCTAAAGTCGCAACGACATGACACGGCTCCGCAGCTGCGTTCCTGATTTTTAGGAAAAATTTTCCCCTCACAGCAAATTCATCCTGGTTAATTTTAAATCAACTGACTACCTGATTAAAATGTGAAAGTTTTGGAGATGAACCACTGAATAAGATGATGTTGAAAAAGCGTTTATAAATTAAAGTCATATAGATCACAGGGTAAGGTGGCACATATCTTTAGCCCCAGCATTCGGAAGATGGAGGCAGGAGGATCTCTGTGGGTTTGAGCCCAGCCTGATCTAGACAGAGTGCTCCATGGATAGCCAAGACCACACAGAGAGACCCCCATCTAAGAAAAATAAGTCAATACATACCCGATGAAATAGAATTCAATTGGGAGTCCAGAAATTAACCCACGTGGCTATGACCAGCTGATTTCGGATAAAAAAAAAAAAAAAGGTCCAAGGTGTGCTGAGTCCACAAACCCTGCTGGGACAATTTGACATCCGGTGCAAAGAATGTGGTTGACAAGGTGACACCTGCCTGTCCCTTACTTGGGAGGCTGAGTCAAGAAGATCAGTGGTTGAGACCAGCGTGGGCATAAGAAAGACCCCGTCTTAAACAAAACAAAACAAAACAAAACAAAACAAAACAAGTAAAAGAATAGGTTTGGGCTTCTTCCACACACCGGACACAGAATATGTTCAATAGCAATAACCTCCATGTAGAAATTAAAAGTTTAAGCCTTCTGGGTAGCATAGATGGAACTCTTCCTGAGTTTGGATTTCTACCCACGGGGACAGGCACCCAATAAGAACAGCATCTAGCCTGGCGGCGGTGGCGCACGCCTGTAATCTCAGCACTTGGGAGGCAGAGACAGGCGGATTTCCGAGTTTGAGGCTAGCCTGGTCTACAGAGTGAATTCCAGGACAGCCAGGGCTATACAGAGAAACCCTGTCTCGAAAAAAAACCAAAAATCCAAAAAACTAAAAAAAAGAACAGCGTCTACGAGGCAGTGGAGTGACCGGAACTTGTGGACACGTAGGAATGTAAAAGCGGACACCACCTGGGGCAGCAGTTGCCCAGATCCTCAGAAGTTAAATGAGAGGTGCTATTTGACCTGGACAGTCTCTCCTCTGAGTGTCTAAGAGAATTACAAGCTTGAGGAGTTAGACAGCTGGTGTTGTGATCATAAAAAGAGAAAGAGATGTTAAGATATGTTCTATGGGGTGTGTGGTGAGGTGTGGGGGAAGGGCGCGACTCATTGGACCCAAGCCTAGGAGGCATCCCTTCCCCTCCCCCCAGGGACCACATTCTCGGTATAGCATAGAACAGAGTTTATTCGGGGCATGGGGAGGGGAGTTAAGAGGGTGGTAGAGTCAGAGAAAGGCAAAGAGGAGAGAGTAGAGAAGTAGAGGCCGGCCATGACCACGTGGAGAGACGGGGGGGGGGGGGGGGGAGGGGTTGGGGGGGAAGGGAGGAGCCAACGAGGGCAAGAGAGAACAAGAGAGCCCAGAAGCAAGAGAGAGGGGAGGGGCCAAGCTTCCCCTCTTATAGTGGGCCAGGCCTAATTGGCTGTTGCCAGGTAACCGTGGGGGCGGAGTCCAGACAGAGTTCAGATGGTTCACTTAGTAAAGTGTTTGCTGTGAAACCACAAGGACCCCTGTTTGATCCCCAGGATCCCGGTAGTGTAAAATCCGGGCACTCAGGAGGCAGAGACAGCTGGGCCTGAGGATACTGGTGGCCTCATCTCCTTGGCAAAATCCAGGGAAATGAGGGAGTCTTTTCCTTTATAAGGCCACGCTTGGTGGCACACATCTTTACCCATCACTCAGGATGCAGAGACAGGCAGATTTCTGTGAGACTGAGGTCAGCCTGGACTACATAGTGAGTCTCTATTTAAAAAAAAAAAAAAGCTAGAGCCTAAGGAAGGAATGATATCTACACTTGTGTGTGCACACGGCTGAGGAATGATAGCTACATACACACATGCAAATGACTGAAGACACACATGCACACACCACAAACAGAAAGAAACATATGGTCAAACAAATATTCGTATGTGAATATTCATTATGTATAATAGTCCCCAATTTTAAATACTTGTCTGTTTGTGAGTGCATGAACATAAGTGCAGAGGCACATCCACAGTAGAAATTTAATTTATTTGGACACAACGTGACTGGGCCGGCGGGATGGCTCACTGGGTAGCGACCTTGTCAACCAAGCCTGACAACCTGAGCTGAGAGGAGACCCACCTCAGAACTCGCTGTCCTCTGACCTCCTCACATGCATGGTGGCTTGAGAGCCACTCCCATACATATACAAGAAGTAAATGCAACATTTTCAAAGATAAAATTAATAATTTCAAAAGGAAGAATTGTGCCCTGTGAGAGAATCACACACACACACACACACACACACACACACACACACACACACAGCATACATTGTATGATTCCAGAGCCTAAAATGTCCAGAGTAGGAGTCTGGGTGTGGCTGTGCACACCTGTAAACCCCAGCACTTGGGAGATGAGGCAGGAGGATTGGAAGTTCAAGGCTAGGCTACATAGTGAAGTCATGGCCAGGGTGGTCTACAGGAGACCCTGTCTCAAAATAAACAAACAAGCAAACCTGAGGAGACAGAAAACAATAATTGGGAAACCATAGAGGCCATTAGCGCTTGCCAGGAGCTGAAGGGGAAGAGAAACGAAAAGATCTGCTTAGGTTAGGGTGTCAGGATTCTATCAAAGGAAAGCACTAGAATTCTGAGGATTTAAGCTTTTGTTTTAATTAACTGACTAATTTGCTTTTCTGAGACAGGGTCTCCCCGTGTAGCTTTGGCTGTTCTGGGGTTGCTATGATATAGACTTGGTTGACCTCGAACTTGGAGATCCACCTGTCAGTGCTGGGATTACAGGTGTGCAACACCACACTTGGCTAGCATTGCCTTTGAGAGTAGCATTGCCATCCTTTCTTCCCAGAAGGAAAAAACGCTAAAATCATCCCTGTGGTGTCCAGTCTCCAGCCCTGACAGGGGAACTCTGTGCTCCGAGTCTGTCTACTTCTTTTGGTGGTGCTGGATTTGAACCCAGGGCCTCCCACATGCAAGGCAAACACTCCATGAGCCATACCCCTTCTCAGCAGCTTTATTTGTTTGTTTGTTTGTTTGTTTGTTTGTTTATATGGTTTTTTCCTGTTTGTTTTTGAGACAAGGTTTTTTGTTTCTGTTTTTGTTTTGTTTCACATAACCAAGACTGGCTTACAATTGTGTAGTTGAGGCTAGCCTTGAATTCCTGATTTTTCTGCTCCCTCTCCTGAGCCTTACGACTGCCAGTACTCTTGGTCCCTAAGTAGCTCTCTAGCCCCTGCATGACCGTCTGAGAAAGGTGAAAAGCCCCCTGGGAGTTGCAGGCTGGCCCAACTCTTACAGGGAAGGGGGGTTTAGTTCCTTTCAGACGTACACTCCCAAGATACCAGCTTCAGACACTGTTAGTCTGAGAAATTAAAACCACTCTGTGATTTTGTCTAAAAGTTGTGCTGCCCACAAAGTACCCCACACTCCCTCTCGCCTGTGAACTCCCGGCTTTACTCTGTCCTAGGCGCACTCCCTAAGCATAGCGCTTCTTCACAAGCCTAGCCACAGGGTTCACGTTGTCCACAGCAAACCCTCCCTTTCCTATCACCTAACCAGAGCCCGAACTCTAGAACTGGTTCTAACTGGGAATTCTCAGGGCATCCCATAGCGTGTGGTCCCTTCTCTGAAGTGAGCAATACGTTCAGTATTTCCAGGAAACCACTGGCACGCCAAACTCCGAGTCACTGACACCTGCCGCTCTGTCTACCGAATCAGCTTCCAATGCTACCTAATTCATTTTAGTTTCTTATTGTTAGTGCGAGCTAGTTACTTTTTTGTTGTTGTGATTAAAGCACGGTAACCAAGGGAAACTTAAGGAAGAGAGAGGGAGTTTATCTTGGCTCATGGCACTAAGAACTAAGACACCATCACTGTGGGGCGGAGGCTTGGCGTCAAGTGGCAGGCATGACATGAGGGGCAGGAAGCTGGCAATCACGTCTTTAACAGCGAGTGCCAAGCAGGGAGCGAACCGGAAGTAGAGAATGTTTTTTTTTTTTTTTTTTTTTTTTGGTTTTTTTTGTTTTTTTGTTCCTGGTGGGCAAAACACTTTTTTTTTATTCGATATATTTTTTATTTACATTTCAAATGATTTTCCCTTTTCTAGCCCCCCACTCCCTGAAAGTCCCGTAAGCCTCCTTCTCTCCTCCTGTCCTCCCACCCACCCCCTCCCACTTCCCCGTTCTGGTTTTGCCAAATACTGCTTCACTGAGTCTTTCCAGAACAAGGGGCCACTCCTCCTTTCTTCTTGTATCTCATTTGATGTGTGGATTATGTTTTGGGTATTCCAGGTTTCTAGGTTAATATTCACTTATTAGTGAGTGCATACCATGATTCACCTTTTGAGTCTGGGTTACCTCGCTTAGTATGATGTTCTCTAGCTCCATCCATTTGCCTAAGAATTTCATGAATTCATTGTTTCTAATGGCTGAATAGTACTCCATTGTGTATATATACCACATCATCAAGAGGACAAATCAGCAACCAACAAATTGGGAAAAGATCTTCACCAATCCTACATCAGATAGAGGGCTAATATCGAATATATATAAAGAACTCAAGAAGTTAGACTCCAGAAAACCAAACAACCCTATTAAAAATGGGGTACAGAGTTAAACAAAGAATTCTCACCTGAAGAACTTCGGATGGCGGAGAAGCATCTTAAAAAATGCTCAACTTCATTAGTCATTAGGGAAATGCAAATCAAAACAACCCTGAGATTTCACCTTACACCAGTCAGAATGGACGTAGAGAGAATGTTACAGCCCACATGTGTTCCCTCAGCAGGCTGTACTTCCTGCACACCCCAAAACAGCGCCACCTATCGGAGCCTATGAGGACGTTTGTCATTCTAGCCACAACATGTGACAAGTGCCCTTGCACAGTGAACCATCCTGCCCGCTCATACTCCATAACTTGTATTTCATTTTACTAATGCTCTCTCTGTAGTGGGGGTAATGAGGATCGTTTCTTCACTTAAAATTAATATAATCCACTAATTAACTATTCACTCACACAAAGACTGCTTTGAAGAAGGCTGAAACATCCTGGGACTGGAGAGAGAGCTCAGGAGTTTACAGAGCTTCTTAGTCCTCCAGAGAACCCAAATTCAGTTCCCAGCACCCACCCCACACAGCTCACAGCCACCTGCAACTCCAGCTCCAGGGGATCCAGCACACAGTTCTGGCCTCCATGACATCTGCATACATGTGGCATACAAACACACACACACATATGCACACACATGCACACAAAACACATACACACAAACATAACACAAACATACAAACACACATACATAAATACAAAACTATAAATAAATCAATCCTTTTAAAAAAAAAAAAAAGGCAGTCTTAAAATCCGTGACCCTAGAGAAGTACTATTTGAAATTTTGAAATGGGACTCAAAGAACTTCTTTGCACAGGAACTAATACAGTCTTTTGAAACCTATGTCAGTGTTCAATCCACAGTGATACACCTAGAGACTGAGACTGCAGCCAGGTCGGGAGAGTGCTTGTTCTCCACGCCAAGTCCTGTGCTCAGCCCTTAGTGCCACACACAGCTGGCATGGTGGCATATGCCTGTGATTCTAGCACTCGGAAAATGGAGACACAGGGAGCAAAAGTTCAAGGTCAGACCTTAAAAATGCCTCCACTGTGAAACTTGTTTGCCACATAAGCCTTGGCAAGCTGGGTTCAATCCTTGGAACCCAGGGAAAGGAGAAAGGGAAAGGAGACTCCTGTAAGCCGTCCTTTAACCCCACAGGGCCGCAGTGCACACCCGTGCCTTCATACAGACACCATATGTGTGTGTGTGTGTGTGTGTGTGTGTGTGTGTGTGTTGCTTGGTTTAATGTATTAAAAGTTCAAGGTCTGGGCTGGAGGCATAGCTCAGCAGTTAAGGGCACTGACTGCTCTTCCACAGGTCCTGAACTCAAATTCCAGCAACCACATGGTGGCTCACAACCATCCATAATGAGATCTGATGCCCTCTTCTGGAGTGTCTGGAGACAGCTATGTGTACTTAGATATAATAAATAAATAAAGCTTAAAAAAAAAAAGTTCATGGTTGGCAGAGATGAGATCTCCACCTTTTCTCTGGCGGGGACCAGCTAGGAGCACACAGGGCATAAGATCAGTAGAGCAGCTGGGACAGAAGTCTTCCTACCACCATTGGCACCAGGAAGCTGGGAGACTCCACAGCCTTCTGTGCAAAGCCCGCCAGGAGAGAGAGATCTCCCAGCAGTGCTTTCACTTCTGAGCTTAGAGGAGTAAGAACACAGGCTTACAGGCCCACAGGAGGAACAAACTCCAGCCAGAGACAACAATACCAACTAGCACCAGAATAACCAGATGGTGAAAGGCAAGCATAAGAATCCTACCAACAGAAACCAAGGCCACATGGCAACAATAGAACCCTGTTCTCCCACCACACCAAGTTCCAGATACCCCAACAAACCAGAAAAGCAAGAGTTGGATTTAAAATCATATTTCATGATGCTGATAGAGGGCTTCAAAAAAGACTTTAATAACTCCCTTAAAGAAATAGAGGAGAACATAGGTCAACAGGCAGAAGCCCTTAAAGAAGAAACACAAAAATCCCTTAAAGAGATACAGGAAAGCACAAACAATCAAGTGAAGGAATTGGAAAAAAAATATCCAGGATCTGAAAGTGGAAGTAGAAACAATAAAGAAATCACAAGTGAGACATCTCTGGAGATAGAAAACCTTGGAAAGAATTAGGGAGTCATAGATGCAAGCATCAACAACAGAACACAAGAGATAGAAGAAAGAACCCCAGGTGCTGAAGATACCATAGAAAACATTGACTCAACAGTCAAAGAAAATGCAAAATGCATAAAGTTGGTAACCCAAAACATCCAAGAACTCCAGGACACAATGAGAAGACCAAACCTAAGGAATTTAGGTGTAGACAAGAGCGAGGATTTACATCTTAAAGGCCCAGTAAATATCTTCAAGAAAATTATAGAAGAAAACTTCCCTAACTTAGAGAAAGAGATGCCCATGACTATACAAGAAGCCTTCAGAACTCCAAACAGACTGGACCAGAACAGAAACTCCTCCCAGCACATAATAATCAAAACACCGGCCGGGCAGTAGTGGCACATGCCTGTAAGCCCAGCACTCTGGGAAGCAGAGGCAGGCGGATTTCTCAGTTCGAGGCCAGCCTGGTCTACAGAGTGAGTTACAGGACAACCAGGGCTATACAGAGAAACCCTGTCCCGAAAAAATCAAATCTAAAAAAAAAAATCAAAGCACCAAATTCACTAAACAAAGAGAGAATAGTAAAAGCAGTAAGGGGAAAAGGGCAAGTAATTTATAAAGACAGACCTATCAGAATCACACCAGACTTCTCACCAGAGACGATAAAAGCTAGAAGATCTTGAGCAGACCTCATACAGACCCTAAGAGAACACAAATGCCAGCCCAGGCTACTATACCCAGCAAAACTGTCAATCATCATAGATGGAGAAACCAAGATATTCCATGATAAAATCAAGTTTACACAATATCTGTCCACAAATCCAGCCCTACAACGGATAATTGATGGAAAATGCCAACACAAGGAAGATAACTACACCCTAGAAAAAGCAAGAAAGTAATCTTCTTCCAACAAACCCAAAAGAAGATACCCACACAAACATAAAAATAACATAAAAAATAACAGGAAGCAACAATCACTATTCCTTAATAGCTCTTAACAAAAATGGACTCAATTCCCCAATAAAAAGACATAGACTAACAGAAATATTTCTCATGTAAATCTTCAATTTTATCAGAAAATGTTTGTAATTCCCCTTTTAATTAATTTAGCAATATTTTTCTATGTCTACCATTTTATCTGCATTATTTTTCATGATAATCTTCAATTTTAATGCCTTTCTATATATTTCCTCTATTTTATCAGAAATGTTTTCAATGTAAATCTTTGATTTTATCACAAATGTTTCTAATTCCACCTTCAATTAATTTAGAAAGAGTTTTTATATCTACCATTTTATATGTAAAAATTTCCTTGAAATGGTCAATTTTAATGAATTTTTCTATGTATCTTCAATTTTATCAGAAATATCCATGTAAATTTTCAATTTTATCTGAAAATGTTTATAATTCCACTTTCAATCAACTTAGAATTATCTTTATGCCTATCATTTTATTTGTATAATTTCCATAATAATCTTTAATTTTAACATGTTTTTCTATATATTTCTTCAATTTTATCAGAAATATTTTCCATGTAAATCTTCAAGTTTATCAGAAAATGTTTATAATTCTACTTTCAATCAACTTAGGAATACTTTTATACCTACCGTTATTATACCTATATAAAATTTTCCATGATAATATTCAATTCTAACATGTTTAAAATTTTTAAATCTAAAATTTTTCTACAATTTTATCAGAAATGTTTTCCATGTAAATCTTCAATTCTATCATAAAATGTTTCTATTTCATTTTCAATTAATTTAGCAATGTTTTACGTGTTTACCACTTTACTCTTTAATTTTCCATGAAAATTGTCAATTTTAACATGTTTTGCTATGTATGTCTTCTACTTTATCTGAAATATTTTCCATGTAAATCTTTAATTTTATCATAAAGTTTTTTTTTACTTCCCTTTTCAATTAAAAAAAAAAAAAAGTTCATGGTCCTCTTCAGCTCCATAGTAAGAGTAAACCTGAGATCATTCTGGGCTAGTCTCTACAGCAACACAAAGATAAAAAATTAAAACACAACATTAAGCCTTCGTTTCATTTATTGTTTACTTAGTGAGATGTAATGTTCTGGAATGGAAGGCCTGCACCCCCACACCCAGCCTCCGCCTTTGTTTTAACAACCATACACAGCAGGCTTGTCATTCTGAGGTTTAACACTCATTTAGTTTTACTTCCTTAGAGGACTAATTTTCACGACGTGCAACAATTTCACATTTTGTTTGCGCATGACCTTTAAGACTGGTGTCTCCAGGCGTGGTGGCACACACCTGTAATCCCAGCACTGAGGAGGCTTGGACAGGCTTGGGAGTTGCCAGCCAGCCTGGGCTATATCACAAGACCCTTTGGATTCTCCTCTCTCTAATACAAACACTCCCCTCCTGTCTCTTCTGGTCCAGGGGTCTGCATCCAGCCCCAAAATAGAGGAACAAAAAAAAAAAAGAGAGAGAGAGAGAGATACTGAGGCAGCATCAACCGTCCTCTGACCTCTGACCTCTGACCCATCTGTTGGTTCTCTCTGACACTTAATGATGTCAAGGCCTCCTGGGAATTGCCCCGTGGTTGAGTGTACAAGAGTTGTTCTGGGTCCTACCCCCCACATGGCTATGTAAGTTGAAAATAGCATCTGCCTGATGCAAAGCCTCCTGGGAACTGCCCCAGTAGTTGAGTGTATATTTTGTGGGACATTTATGGAGTCTTTCTGTATGCACATCACTGTCTTCTGCTCCTTTCTTATTTCTTTCTTTCAGTTTCTTATTTAGAACTCATGTCTAATAAGGATACGTGACACCCTGTGACTCTGCTGTTCTGGGTCCCACCCCACATGGCTAAGTAAGTGAAAGTAGCATTCGCCTCATTCTTGGCTCCTGAGTCCTTGATGCACTGAAACAGTCTTCCCTTCAAATTACTCACTCCTGCCCTGCCTCAGAATCTGGGAAGAGTGAGAATATACTACCTAGCGATTTTGTAAAATGGGATTCTATCTGGAGGAGGTAACTTTACCTAGGAAACCTAACACACTTTTAAGTAGAGAATGGTTTATAAAGTTAAATGGGACTCAGGGGAAGCCAAAAATGAGACGGTGAAGAATCCCTGCTCAAGAGCTGTCACCCTCTCTGGCAGGTATGATAACCATGCCAGGCAGGTTGGCTGTAGAGACAATCACCCTGGGAGGGAACCTGCAGCAGTCACAGGCCTCTGGGAGACAGGTGAAAAGCCAGGCAAGCCACGTCCACAGGAAGATGTTCTAGTCCCCAGAGCGTGAAATGTGAAATCCTCTCGGCACAAATAACCGCCTTTGAGTGCTAATCAAATGCAATCAGCCCCTGGGGTTTTAAGGCTGTCATGGTCCATGCAATTTGTTTTCTTCTTCTTTCCAATTTAAATCTCACAGGGTGTCATGTATCCTTATCAGACAGGAGATAGATATAAGCAAGAAACTGAGAGAAAGAAATAAGAAAGGAACAGAAGACAGTGATGTTCTTACAGAAAAACTCCATGGTCGTCTGTTTAAAGAGCAAACTGAGAACGCCCCTGTAGTGGCTGGCTTCGTGGCTCTTTCTCGGTAGTTTCTTTTCTTTCCCAAGGTTTCAATGCTCTGTTTACTCCCAATGGAACCTTTTCTCACAAAGACTTCACAAAACAGCAATGACAGCCAAGTGGTGATGGCGCACATCTTTGATCCCAGCACTCAGAAAGCAGAGGCCAATGGATCTCTGTGAGTTTAAAGGCAGCCTGGTCTACAGAGTGAGTTCCAGGTCTGCATAGAGAGTTCCAGGTCTGCATAGAGAAACCCCGTCTCAAAAAATAAAAACAAACAAATAACCCCCCCAACAAGAAAACATAGCAATGACATATGCAACAAAAAGAGAAATGCTGAGGTCCCAGCCTGTGTCTGAAGCTGGTTCACAGATCAGCTGTTAACTCACTTAATTACTTAATTTATACAAGTTCCCAGGAATCTGTCTTCAGTGCAGCACTTCGTCAGGTCACTCAGGATTCACCACGGGTGTGTGTGTGTGTGTGTGTGTGTGTGTGTGTGTGTGTGATTCTGCTACAAAAGTTATTCCAGGAGCTGAGGAGCTCAGTGGTAGAGTCCTTACCCACCCTGCGGAGGGCCTGGCTTCAATCCCCAACACTGAGGAATCCCCAACAGGGAGGGGGGCAAGGTGGATATGGTAGACTGTGCCTGTATTGGGCAGAGGCAGATTCTGAGAGTGAGGCCAGACTGGGCTGTATAGTAAGACCTTGTCTCAAACAAAACAGAGAAGAAAGGAAGGACAATGAAAAATAACAAAAATAATGGCAGTTCTTCCAGAAGACACAGTGCTTGTAATCCTGAGATTTGTTTTTCCCTTCTCTCTCCCTCTCTCTCTCTCTTCCTTCCTTTTGTTCTCTCTCTCTCTCCCTTCCTTATTTAATTTCTCTTTCTCTCTTTCTCTCTCTTCCTTATTTCATTTCTCTTTCTTTCTTTCTTTCTTTCTTTCTTTCTTTCTTTCTTTCTTTCTTTCTTTCTTTCTTTCCTTCTTTCCTTCCTTCCTTTTTAGAGACAGTGTCTACAGCGTAGCTCAGGCTGGCCTCACACTTGCTCTGGAGCCAAGGATGGCCTTGAACTCCTGATTGTCCTGCCTCCACCTCCCAAATTCTGGACGTATAGACTACGGTATCACTCAGGGTTTATATGGTTTTAAAAAATCAAACACAGGGCTTCATAAAAGCTAGGCAAGTGCCCTGCAGACTGAGCTCCATCTCCAGCTCTGGACATTTATGAACCTCGAAATGAGACAGTGTCTCCGTCCATTTTGTCAGACTCTGGTTCTCAGGGACAGTCAGGATGACCACTGAGTCCAGGCAACACCTTTAGCACTGAAGACCAGATTAGCACCTTCTAACTATAGTGAGTAAACACACTGTACCCTCTGTGGGCCAGCAACTCTATCCACCAAGTCCACACACCAGTGCACACAGCTGGGCATTGGCTTGCCCTGACATCTGAGGTTAAGAAGGTAGTTATTCAGGAAGTGACTCACACTTATTGGTTCCTCTGTCACCATCCCCGGTTATATTTGTTTACTCTTTAGTAATTGAGCAAGGACTTGGGGTCACCTAAGCTCACAGCCATGTCACTTAATACTTTAAAGTGAGTATATATGTTTCAGGATGTTGAACGGGAAGGCACTTGTTCAAATGTTCAAAGCATTAGTCATCAAGTCCCTGTTTAATGAAAGGTTGGATTGCTTAACATTCACAGGCAGAACCAGGGCTGAAGCTGACTTCCTCCAAGGGTTATTTTTTGAATTATAAAATCTGGAGGGAACTAAGTCAGCTAAATATAAAGGAAGTTGCCAGAAAGGCCCTTTTGTTTGCAAAAGATTACTTCACAGTCAGCTGCAGCTGGGGGGCCTTGGTCGAATCACTTGAACTTTTTCTGATTTAGTTAACCAGTGACGAGTGAAGACTTGTGGGGAAAATAAATGAATTCGATGCCTGAGACATTCTGCATGTGGTTCACGGGAATGCCATACAGGTATTTTCTCTCCCATTCAGTGCAGTGCGCATAATCAAGGAGACATAATCCTGGCTGCATTGTGTGTGAGTCTGCCTACTCACACTGAGTTCCTCGTAGGTGCCTGAGCACTCTGGGTCTATTTAGAGGGGGAAATATTACTTAATCTATAGCTTTATTGCTTAGGTTGCATTTCGCAATGTCCCCATGACACGGGAACTTTATCACCCTCGTTTTATTCAGGAAACAGAAAGCAGATGACCAACTTGCCCAAGGTCCCTCAGTGAAAGCAGAGTTAGAGTTTGACCCGTTTGTGGCTTCTGTTAGCTACCAGAGCGTGTTTGAACACTCTATTATATTAGAAGTCTTTATATAGATCGAGCTGTATCTGGCCAGCTCAAGAACATTGCCAGACTGGTTATCTAATCAGTTGGCACTTTGTTGTCTTAATTTACTTAGTGCTGGCATGCTATCAGCTGTTAAATGCATTATGATGGGTACTCCTGAGGGAGAGACCATAGCTGAAGCTGTGGCCATGAATAAAATCTCCTGAAAATGTATTTATACAGTGCAGAAAAAATTATGGGCCAACAAGATGGCTCGGGAGGCAAAGGGGCCTCCTGCCAAACCAGAGAACTTGAGTTTGAGGCTGGCCAGACTCAGTAGGAAAGAACCCATTCGTGCAAGCTAATTCTCTGACCTCTACATGTGTGCTAAGGCATACGCACACACGTGTGCACACACACAATCATACACACAACAAACACATAAAATAAAATGGAATTTCAGAAAAAGCTTCTTCCTCCGGGCAACGGCAAGTGGCGGGTGGGGTGCGGTTGGGGTGGGGCAGGAGGGTCCAGAGGACCTGCGCACCAGGGTCATGAGGGTCATGAAGTCCCTCAGCTTCTCAACCTCCGTACAGCTCTTTACTGTGTCTCCTCGCATACTTCTGGTACTGAGAACCTGGGAAGGGCACAGGAACTCCCCCGCCCCCACCCCCGCCCTCTTCCAAGGACCCTGGCCTTTTCTAACTGAACAAACCTACTGATTCGGCTCTCCTGTGGTATAGATCGTGTGCTGCTTCTGGCTTCTGACACTACCGTATTCAACTCCAAATTCTAGGGTCCGCCACTTCAGCCGCTTCCACACCTGCTCCGGCCACGTGTCTCTCCTTACCTACTTTGCTAAGTAGCTCTGCCAGAGCTGCCTGCTCGGTCTTTCTCTGCTCCAGGACCATGCTACAAAGTCAGGCTGGTGCGTCCGGCAGTCTCCCTACACCTTTTCTGTGCCCTTCCTTGCCTCTCCACGGATCC
>NC_067473.1:157705528-157820528 GCF_947179515.1 Apodemus sylvaticus
TGTGTTGCCTATCAGAAGGTCACATAGCACCAAAGCACCACCCTTATGGAGCTCTGTGGCTTCTGATTTTCAATTGGATAAAACTGATTTTCCCGTGGCATCAGTTGCAAATGGCATCTCAATTATGGGGTAGAATTGAGTGTTTACTTCCTCCTCACCATGCTGGGGTCTTATCTGCCTTTAACATATAATGGTTTTGTACATGTTGACACAGTGAGTTTATGTGTGTGCATGAGTTCAGTGGAAAGCAATTTTTTTTTTTACTCAGAACCATCCCTCAACTTAGGCTTTCACAATCTTTCTGCTTCAGGTATGCATCAATTCCTAAGCTTCAAGAACAGGCAGGGTCAGGATCCTTATGGTTTCCTTCTGTGCCCCAGAGCTGATCATGTGCCCCAGCTCTCCATACCCAAATTCAACCCAGAGAGAACATGTCTCCCAGGAAGGCTGACACACAGAATTATTGGAGGGATAAGCTACAGTCAGAGTCATAAGACCAGCTAACAGCAGAGTTAACCAGATGGCAAGAGGCAAGGGTAACAACATAAGCTACAGAAAAGCAAGACTATTTTGCATCATTAGAACCCAGTTCTCCCACCACAACAAACCCTGGATACCCCAACACATTGGAAAAGAAACACTCTAATTTAAAATCACATCTCATAATGATGATAGAGGACTTTAATAAGGACAGAAATACTCCATTAAACAAATACAGGAGAACACATGTAGAGATGTAGAAGCTCTTAAAGAGGAAACACAAAAATCCCTTAAATAATTACAGGAAAACACAACCAAAGAGGTGAAGGAATTAAATAAAACCATCCAAGTTCTAAAAATGGAAATAGAAACAATAAAGAAATCACAAAGTGAGAAAATTCTGGAGTTTGAAAATCTAGGAAAGACATCAGGAGCCACAGATGGAAGCAACACCAACAGAATACAAGTGTTAGAAAAGAGAATCTCAGGTGTCTGAGATACCAGGGAAAACACTGACACAATAAAAGAATAAGCAAAATACAAAAAAATACTAAGCCAAATCATCCATGAAATCCAGGACACAATAAGAAGATCCAACCTAAGGATAATCAGTATAGGAGAGAACAAAGATTCCCAAATTAAAGGGACAGTAGATATCTTCAACAAAATTATAGAAGAAAATATCCCTAACCTAAGGAAAGAGATGCCCATAAACATAGAAGAAGAACTCCAAATAGACCAGAAAAGAAATGCCTCTCATTACATAACAGTCAAAACATCAAATGCACAATACAAAGAATATTAAAAGCAGAAAGGGAAAAATGTAAAGTAACATATAAAGGCAGACCTATCAGAGTTATATCAAACGTTTCAAAGGAGACTATGAAATGGAGATCCTGAGCACATGTCATTCAGACCCTAAGTGGAAACAAATGTCATCTCAGGCTACAATACCCAGAAAAACTCTCAATTACTATAGATGGGGAAAACAAGATACACCATGACAGAACAAATTTATAAAATATCTTTCGACAAATCCAGCCTTGCAAAGAATAGTGAATGGAAAACTCTAACACAAGAAGGGAAACTATACCCTAGATAAAGCAGGAAAGAAATCTTGTTTAAAGAAACCCAAAAGAAGACAGCCACACAGATATAATTCCATATCTAACAACAACAACAACAAATAACAAGAAGCAACAATCACTACTCCTTAATATCTCTTATCACACACTCATCATAGTGGCTAAGATCACAAACTCGGATGACAGCAGATGCTGGCAAATATGTGGAGATAGAGGAACACTTCTCCATTGCTGGTAGAATTGCAGGCTGGGACAACCACTTTGGAAATTAGTCTGGCCATTTCTCAGAAAATTGGACATAGTACTACCTGAGGACCCAGCTATACCATTCCTGAGCATATACACAGAAGGTACTCCACTCCAGCATGTAATAACACATGCTCCTCTATGATCATAGCAGATATATATATATATATATATATATATATATATATATATATATATATATATATATATACATATATATATATGTATATATGTATATATATATATAATAGCCATACATATACATATATACATATACATATATACATATATATACATATATATATATATACATATTATATATAATAGCCATACATATACATATATACATATATATATATATATATATATATATATATATATATATATTAGCCATAAGCTAGAAACATTCTAGATGACCCTCAACAGAGTAATGGGTACAGAAATGGGGTACATTTACACTATGGAATACTACACCGCAATTAAAAACAATGACTTTATGAAATTCGAGGGCAAATGGATGGATCTAGAAAATATCATACTGAGTGAGTTAACTCAGTCACAAAAGAACAAACATGATCTATACTCACTGAGAAGTGGATATCAGGCAAAGAGCATGGACTAGCCATGATACAACTCATAGACCACATGAAGCTTAAGAGAAAGACAAAAGAGCCTATGCTTCAGTCCTAGTTGGAAGGGGAAACAAAATTATCATGGGAGAGGGTAAAAGGGACTTTCAAGGAAGTGAAGAGGGAGAGGGAGAAAAGAGGGGGGAAATTTGGTATGGGAAGGGATGGAGAAGATGTACAATGGAGGATAGAGAACTGGGAGATAGCAGCTAGAAAGTCACAGATGCCAGAAAGGCAAGAGCCTCCCAGAAACCCAGGGGGATGACATTAGCTGAAATATCCCACAAAAGGGAGAGAGAACTTGTAGAGACCATGTACAGAGTTTAGGCATACCCTCTCCCCAATTGAAGGATGGGGCCACTCACCCATCCCCCAAATTTTAATCCAGAATTGATCCTGTCTAAAGGAAATACAGGGACAAAAGGTAGAGCAAAGTCTGAAAGAAAGGCCACAAAGAGACTGCTCACATGCAGAAACTAAACTCAGACACCAAACCCAGACACTTTTGCTGATGCCAAGAAGTGTTTGCTAACAGGAGTCTGATACAGTTGTCTCCTGAGAATCTCTGCCAGATCCTGTTCAATACAGATGCAGATACTCATAGCCAACTATCAGACTAAACACATCTCTCACAATAGAGAAGATAGGGCAAGAAATGAAGGAGCTGAAGGGGCCTTATCTGTACTTAATGGGAGGGGAAGCCCTTGATCCTGTGAAGATCTGATGCCCTAGTATAGAGGAATTCTAGGGTAAGAGGCAGAATTGGGTAGGTTGGGGGAGGGGCATTCCTCATAGAAGCAGGTTAAGGGGGATGGGATAGGAGGTTTGCAGAGGGGAAACAGGGAAATGGGACATTTGAAAAGCAAATAAATAAAATATCCAATAAAAAACAAAAAAGGAAAACAAACCCATCACAATTTATGTAGGTATATGGATGTATATTGGGAATATCATATAGAATGAGGTAACCCAGTCCCAAAATGACATACATGGTATGTACTCACTTATAAGTGGATAGTGATATCAAAGGAGGGAACAAAGAAGTATGCTTGTGGCTCAATAGGAACCAATAATAAAATAGATCTGGAATGCAGAGGTCAGAAGAGAGCTGGGTGGGACAGTGGATATGAAGGGGAGTTGAGAGGTTTGGAGGCAGGTGTGAGGAAGGGCAGATTGGATGTCATTGTAGCCATGAAAATCAATGGAATTCTACAAGAGAAGGAGGGGGCAAAAATTGCATCGCCAGGAAGATAAAGTGACCTGAATTAGCAGAGGGAAAAAGAATAAGTGGGCAATGTCTTTAGCTGTTCTTCATAGAATTAAATATATGGAACCTGGGGACGCTGACTCATGTGGACAGGCAGGAACCCTCATAGAGTGAAAGGGACAGCAACCCACCCACAAACATCTACCCAAAAATCTATCCAGTCTACAAGACATACAGGGATTCTTGATGGAGCCAAAAGTGAGGGAATGACCAACCATTACCTGGCACAACTTGATGTCCATCCCATTGACAAGCACAAATCCCTGACAATATTAATGATACTCTTATGTTTACAAATAGAAGTCTGGCATGGCTGTTGTATGAGAGGACCCACCCACTACCTGACACAGAGGCATTGTCACCCACAAACAAACAGTAGATGGAGCTTTGGGATTCTCATGGAAGAATAGAAGGAAAGATTGCCTGCCCCCCACAAAGGGATAGGAACTCCACAGGAAGACAATCAGAATCAACGGACCTTGCTATTCAGTTGCTCTCAGAGTCTGAACCACAATCAAAGAACATACAGGGGTTAGAGCTAGGTCTCCCCACACATATTTAACAAATGTGCTGCTTGGGGTGTGTGTAGATCCCAAACAAATGGAGTGGGACCTATCTCAAAAACTGTTGCCAGTCTCTTGAATATGTTCTAGTTGGGCTGCCTCACCTGGACTCATTGGAAGAGGATGTTCCTAGCTTCTCAGAGAGTTGAAGTGCCATAGGGGTCTACTCTTTCACAAAAAGGGTGGAGGGTAGAAGGTATAGAGGAATGATTGTGGGATGTGGTGACACAATGAGGTCAGTGAGCAGTATATAAAGTGAATAAGTAAAAATAAAAATTAAAAAATACTAATGTGGCACCCTGGAAAAATCAGAAAGTAGCAAAAGCAGGGTGGTCATGCCTGCCTTCTAACTGCCTTTCTTTCCCACAAGAATCCATAACCCTGAGCCCTATCCCCCTTAACCCATCAAGGGGTCTACCCATGAAAGACAATTGCACAGGCCTTAAATGTTCCCTCTAATTTCTTAGCAGTAGGTTGTATGTTATTTCCTAATTTGGATATTTTTGCTCCCTTCCCCCAATCTAACTCTTTTTTAGACAAAGTAAAACATAGAATTTCATTTCTTTATTTCTGAATAACCTTATATCTTATGAAACTAAATATATTTGTGTATGCCTTTCCTTTAAATCTATCCCCCTTTTTATACATGAATTCATTTTGTCCTCAGATAATCAATTACTTCCTACATGGCAGTAATTAAATGAAAACTAGTACATCAATGAGAAAAACACCAAACCTCGAATCAAATCAAGGCATTTAAAATACATTAGTCAGAAAACAATGAAACCTGTTACAGCATATCAGGGAAATCCTGGGACAGGTTTCAGGTGTTATCTGATGATACTCTCAGCTGCACAGGACAGCAATCTGTCCTCAAAAATTCATGGGATTTATATCTAGTGGATATACAGTTTCCCTCACCAAAAATGTTGAAGTATAAGATATAAAGGATTGGGAAACAAAAACTCTAAAGGAAATTGCCTGGGTCTAGAAATATGAACACACACCTTGAACAGCAGCCTATATCTGGGAATTCAGCTTAGTTTCTCCTGTAGCAATTTGCAAGTGTCAGGTCTTACATTGTGGTCTTTGATCCATTTGGAATTGATTTTTGCAGATTGAAAGCTATATATCTAGCTTAATTCTTCTACACATGGATATTCTGTTTTCTTAAGACCAGCTGATAGACAATTGCATTTTCTCCAGTAATTACTGTTTATATATCTGGCAAATATCATATAGCTATAGTTCTCTCTGCCCATACTTAGATCTTCTATTATGTTCCATTGATTTCCATATGAATTTTTATGCCAGT
This sequence comes from Apodemus sylvaticus, assembly GCF_947179515.1. Taxonomy (NCBI): domain Eukaryota; kingdom Metazoa; phylum Chordata; class Mammalia; order Rodentia; family Muridae; genus Apodemus; species Apodemus sylvaticus. The sequence continues at coordinate 157,711,114 of NC_067473.1, forward strand.
GTCGTGCTGTTTTGGGGACTACTGCTCTATAATATATCTTTTTATTAGAAAAATTCTTTATTTATATTTCAGATGTTGTTCCCCTTTACTGTTCGAACCCCCCCCCAAAAAAAATTATCTCTTAACATATCCCCTATCCCCTACAGAGGAATCCACCCAGACCTGCTTCCCTATCCTGGCATTCCCCTATACTCTGGCATCTAGCATTCTCAGGAACAAGGGCCTCTCCTCCATTTGATGTTCAACAAAGCCATACTCAGCTGCATATGCATCTGGAGCCATGGACCCTACAATATGTACTATTTGGTTGGTAGATTAGTTCCTGGCAGCTCTGGGGGTACAGGTTGTTCCAAATAGTTGTTCCTCCTATGGCATTGCAAACCCCTTTCTGCTCCTTGGGTCTTTTCTCTAGATCCTCCATTGGGGATCCTCTGCTCAGTTCAATGGTTGGCTGAGAGTGTCCCCCTTTGTGTTTGTCATGCACTGGCAGAGCCTCCCACATAAAAGCTATTTCAGGCTCCTATCAGCAAGTACTTGTTAGCATACACAATGGTATCTGGGCATTGTAACTGTATATGGGATGGATCCCTGGGAGGGGCAGTCTCTGGATGGTCTTTTGCTTAGGCTTTCCTCCACACTTTGTCTCTGTATCTCCTCCTGAGGGTAATTTATTCCCAATTCTAGGAGGATCAGAGTATCCATACTTTCTTCTTCCTTCTTGAGCTTCATTTGGTCTGTGAATTGTATCTTGGGTATTCCAGGCTTCTGGGATAAAATCCACTTATCCATGAGTGCATATCAGGTGTGGTCTTTTGTGACTGGGTTACCTCACTCAGGATGATATTTTCTAGTCCCATACATTTGCTTAAAAATTTCATGAATTTAACGTTTTTAATAGCTGATCAGTATTCCATTGTGTATATGTATCACATTTCCTGTATCCATTCATATGCTGAGTAACATCTGGGTTCTTTGCAGCTTCTGGCTATCCTAAATAAGGCTGCTATGTACATGTGAGCATGTGTCCTTATTATATGGAGAATAGTCTCAGTATATGCCTAGGACTGCTATTGCTGGGTCCTCTGATAGCATTATCCCCAATTTTCTGAGAAACTGACAAACTGATTTCCAGAGTGGTTGTAGCAGTTCGCAATCCCATGAAGAGTGGAAGAGTATTCCTCTTTCTCCACATCCTTGCCAGCACCTGCTGGATCCTGAGTTTTTAATTAGCCATTCTGACTGGTGTGAGTTGGAATCTCAGTGTTGTTTTGATTTGAGTTTCCCTGATGACTAAGGATTTTGAACATTTCTTTAGGTGCTTCTCAGTCATTCAATATTCCTCAGTTGAAAATTCGTTGTTTAACTCTGTACTCCATTTTTTAATAGTGTTATTTGGTTCTCTGGACTCTAACTTGTTGAGTTCTTTGTATATATTGGATATTAGCCCTTTGTTGGATGTAGGATTGGTAAAGTTCTTTTCCTAATTTTTCAGTTGCTGTTTTGTCCTATTGACAGTGTCCTTGGCCTTACAGAAAATGTATAATGTAATGAGGTCGCATTTGTCAATTCTTGGTCTTAGAGCATAAGCTAGTGGTGTTCTGTTCAGGAAATGCTCCTCTGTGACCTTGTTCTTGAGGCTCTTCCCCACTTTCTTTTCTACTAGTCAGTGTATCTGGTTTTATGTAGCAATCCTTGATGCACTTGAAATTGAGTTTTGTACAAGGAGATAAGAATGGATGGATCGATTTGCATTCTGCATGCTAATTGCCATTGGAAGCAGCTCCATTTTTTAAAAGACTATCTTTTTTTCCATTGCATGGTTTTAGCTCCTTTGTCAAAGTTCAAGTGCCCACAGGTGTGTGAGTTGATTCCTGGGTCTTCAATTCTATTCCATAGATCTGCCTGCCTGTTACTGTATCAATAACACAGAGTTTTTCTCACTATTTCTCTGTAGTACTGCTTGAGGTGAGGGATATTGATTCCTCCAGATTTTCTTTTATCGTGGAGAATATTTTTAACTACTCTGCATTTTTTTATTCCCTATGAATTTGAGAATTGCTCTTTATAATTCTATGACGAATTGAGTTGGAATTTTTATGAGGATTGCACTGAATCTGTAGATTGCTTTTGGCAAGACAGCTATTTTTACTATATTAATCCTGCCAATCCATGACCATGGGTGATCTTTCCATCTTCTGAAATTTCTTCATTATCTTTTTCAGAGACTTGAAGTTCTTCTCATACAGATCTTTCACTTGTTTGGTTAGAGTCACACCAAGATACTTTATATTGTTTGTTGCTATTGTGAAGTTCTCATTTCCCTGATTTCTTTCTCTGTCCTTTGAGTATATGAAGGCAACTGATTTGTTTAAGTTAATTTTATATCTGTTTACTTTGCTAAAGTTGTTTATCAGCTATAAGAGTACTCTGTTGGAGGTTTTGGGGTTGTTTAAGTATACTACCCTATCATCTGCATACAGTGAATTCTTCCTTTCCAATTTGTATCACTTTGACCTCAACTTGTCTTTTAATCCTCTAGCTAGAACTTTAAGTACTATATTGAATACATATGGAGAGAGAGAAAGCAGTCTTGTCAAGTCTCTGATTTTAGTGGGATTGCTTCAAATCTCTCTCCATTTAGTTTGATGTTGGGTACTGGTTTGCTGTATATTGCTTTTACTATGTTTAGGTATGGGCATTGAATTCCTGATCTTTCCAAGACTTTTAACATGAAAAGATGCTGAATTTTGTCAAATGCTTTTTCAGCATCTAATTAAATGACCATATGGTTTTTATATTTGGTTTATATATATATATATATATATATATATATATATATATATATATATATATATATATATATATATATATAGTGGATTACAATGATGGATATTGGTATATTGAATCATCACTGCATTCCTAGGATGAAGCTTACTTGACTCTGGAGAATAATCACTTTGATGTGGTCATGGACTCAGTTGGCAAGAATTATATTGAGTATTTTTGCATCAATATTCATTAGGGAAATTGGACTGAAGTTCTCTTTCCTTATTGGTTCTTTGTGTAGTTTTGGTATCAGCATATTTGTTACTTTACAGAATGGGTTGGGTACTGTTCCTTCTGTTTCTATACTATGGAATAGTTTGAAGAGTATTGGTGTTACATCTTCTTTGAATGTCTGATAGAATTCTGTACTAAAACAATCTGGTCCTGTGCTGTTTTTTGGTTGGAAGTTTTTCAGTGACTGCTTCTCTTTCCTTAGGAGTTATGGGACAGTTTAGGTGGTCTATCTGTTCATGATTCAACTTTGGTATTTGGTATCTCTCTAAAAAATTTCCCATTTAATACAGATTTTGTTGTTGTGTTGAGTGTAGGCTTTTGTAGTAGAATATGATGATTTTTTTGAATTTACTCAGTTTCTGTTGTTATATCTCCTTTTTCATTTCCAATTTTGTTAATTTGCATACTGTCTCTATGCCCTCTGATTAGTATGGCTAAGGTTTTAACTATCTTGTTGATTTTTCTCAAAGAACCAACTCCTGGTTCTGTTGATTCTTTGTATAGTTCTTTTTGTTTCCACTTGATTGATTTCAGCCCTGAGTTTGATGATTTCCTGCCTTCTACTCCTCCTGGGTGAATTAGCTTATTTTTCTTCCAGAGATTTCAGGTGTGCTATTAAGCTGCTAGTGTATGCTCTCTCCAGTTTCTTTCTGAAGGCACTCAGGGCTATGAGTTTTCCTCTTTGCACTGCTTTTATTGTGTCCCTTAACTTTGGGTATGCTGTTCATTCATTTTCATTAAATTCTAAGAAGTATTTCATTTCTTTTCTTATTTCTTCCTTGACCAATTTATCATTGAGTAGAGCAATGTTCAGCTTCCATGTATATGGGCTTTCTATTATTTTTGTTGCTATTGAAGACCAGCCTTCCTCTCTCTTTGCTCTCTTCCATCCGACTCTCACCTCTCTGCCCCTTGAGCTCTCATCTCCTCCCCCTCTCTCCACATGGTCATGGCTGGCCTCCACTTCTCTACTCTCTCTCTTTCTGCCTTTCTCTACCACTAACTTTCATTCTCTACCCTGAATAAATTCTAGTCTATACGAAAAAAAAATAAAATAAAAGAAGAAGAAGACCACCCTTAAGCCATAGTAATCTGATAGAAGACACAGAATTACTTCAATCTTCTCATATCTTTTGAGGTCTGAATGAGGCCAATTATATGGTCAGTTTTGGAGAAGTTACCATAGGTGCTGAGAAAAGGGCATATAATTTTGATTTACATTGAAATAATCTATAGATATCTCTTAAATCCATTTGGTCCATAACTTCTATCAGTTTCCCTCTTTCTCTATTCACTTTGTACTTCCGGGATCTGACTTTTGATGAAAGTTGAGTGTTGAAAGACCCCACACACACAATTATTGTGTGAAGTACAATATGCGTTGAGCTTTAGTAAAGCTTTAATGAATTGAGGGCTCTAGCATTTGGAGCATAGTTTTTCAGAATTTAGTTATTCTTCGTAGATTTCTCCTTTGATGAGTATGAAGTGTCCTTCCTTATCTTTTTTGATGACTTCAGTTTGAAAGTAGATTTTATCCAATATTAGAATGACTACATCAACTTGTTTCTTGTGACCATTTGCTCGGAAAATTGTTTTCTAGGCTTTTACTCTAAGTTAGTGCGTCCCAACACACAGGACAGTCAACAGGGTTCCTGGAACTACCTAAGAAGAAGGTGAGGGGGCAAGAGACACAAGACACCGGACAGCAAGTCTGATTCTGCTCAAGCTGTCAAATTTTTATTTTACACAAGTCAATATAAAGAGAAGCTTACAAGGTTTGGGAGGGGTAAAGGGGGAACAAGCTCAAGGGGTTGGCATCATTTCTAAGAAAGAGTTTCTCATAATTTCTGGTAAAGCTACTTATTGCTGCTAGAATTTTGGCATGATAAAAGGGGGTCATGAGGAGATGAAGGGGAAAGGGGTTGCTATAGTAATCTATCCATAGATGAGCTTCAAAAGGAGGGGGTTTTGAGATCTACGTAAGAATGGTTCCTGGCAAGAAGATATAAGTGAGAATGTCTCCCGGTATTGACATCTCCTGGCATTGAGATCTAGGTGGGGATGGCTCCTGGTATGGAGAGTTCTTGGCATTGAGATCTAAGTGAGGATGGCTCCTGGCTTCTCTTCCTTCTCTGTATAGAAGAGAGAAGAAGTCAGACAACCATTGATGGAAAGCAGATGAGGAACCAAGGTAATGGGATAGCACCTGTCTTAGGAATCAACCCAGTCATCCATCATCCCGTTCCCATTTGGACATCTCTGCCAACCTTTAGAAACTCCTGTCTTAGGTAGGAGTGGCCCTGGGAAGTTCCTGGTCATTGGGTAACTGCCCAGCAAGTTAATTGTTATTGATGCCTTCAGCTTGTGGGGCTCCTTTTGACGTCCCAGCTGGAATGGATGTGACAAGAATGCTCTCTCTGTTAATGCACTAGAGTGTGCTGTTTGGCTTGTTTTGCCCTGGGGGTTTAGGTAGCCATCTCTCAATCCTCCATAGCCAAATGATGGTAATGTATCTGAATAGGCTTGGCAGCCAAGTCATCTACCTGCTTCTTAATTAGGGCAGCGAGGCATTTAAAGGCCATGGTCCTAAAGAACATAACAATTACAGACCTTAAAAGGGTCCTAGGATACTGGGTAAAAGTGTAGTGAGCCATGGAGAGGTGGTGGAAAACCAATTTTCATACCAACTTTCTGTTCTCTCTCTCTCTCTCTCTCTCTCTCTCTCTCTCTCTCTCTCTCTCTCTTACGTATTTTCTAGTTCTTGTCTGACTCTTTTCATGTTATCTTTTACAACTCCTGTCTTGCTAGCATAAAAACAGCATTCTTCTTTTAAAGCTGTACAAAGTACACCCTGTTGGAGTAACAGTACATCAAGTCCTCACCTATTTGGGGGGACAACCTCAGCTAGGGAGTCAAAAGAGTCATAAGGATCAATTTTCGCCTGCTGAAGGCATTGGACATCTTGATAGATGGTGGCACTTAGCTCTGTGTACCTAGAGTAGGAAAGAACAATGGAAGAAATACCTGTCCCCACTCCCACAGCTCCAAGGCCAAGTAGGACAGAGACAGTAACAGCACAAATAGGTTCTCTGTGAGGGCCGCTCAAAGAAGGTGAGTCACCAGTGGATGTAGATTGATCCCACAAGTGAAAAAATTCTTCAGAGTGATAATGAACTAAATGAGGAATCATCTTAATAAGGATGCAAGACTCATGGCTTTCCCCATTCTTTCGATTTTGAAAAACTGATGCAGAGAGGCAAGGTGTAAGGCCATCAAGGCACGCCCACCAGGTTCCCTCTCGGGGGTGGGGGGGGGATAAAATAATTGCCAGGATAGGGAAAATAGGTTTCATTACACAAGTGAACATAAACTGAGGGGACATTTGTTCCACTAGAGATCACACAAAGTCCCAGGCCAGATATTTGGATTAATGAAAGACCTGGCCAAGCACCATCAGCACCATGAATCATCAGCATGGGCGGATCACCAAGAACGGCAATTCCTTCATAAAAGGGTGGTTGCGAGTGGCATCACAGACAGCAATCTTCAACAAGTTCAGGCGAAGTTTCATTTAAGGTAAGAAAAGTCTGATTAACTAAAGAAAGTACAAGATTTTAGAGGGAGATGGCTGCACAGGCAGTGTAGTTGCTGATGGCTTAGCTGGTGGCTGGAGGGGAAATACAGAAGGTAGTGAGGTGCCTTTAAGAGAAGGAGCACGGGTGGTGCCCTGGTCAATTCCTTTAGGAGGAACAGGACAAGGGACCTACACAGGATTAGGTCCCATTGGGACTGGCTGGGCATGATATAAGGGTTCTTTAAGGAGCTTAACAGAGAAAATAATACCTGCATCAAAGCCAAGTACATAGAGGAGAAGACCCCACTCATAGCCTATTTGCCAATGTAGATTGGGAGATTTTGCATGGATGGTAAACTTAATTTGTAAAGGTGTACATCATTCCTTTGTAGAGGGATTAGAGACTTTTCAGGACTCATCATCTGTTAGAAAACCAACTGGGTGTGCAACATTGTGTTTTACTTAGATGTAATCCCACAAGGATAAGTACAGAGGCTCTCCCAAGTGTCCCAAACAACCAAAGAAAATCCTGAGGATGTCTTAAAGAAAACAAATGGCAGGCCACATTCTATCTGGTCTACACTTGAAATAAGTAAAATTTAAATATATGGCCTTTTGACACCCTGAAGGGGAGTAACCAGCAGTAGCCAATATCTCCCCTTCAATCTGTTTATAATTTGTCCAATTTTTTGCTAAATAAAATTGCCATGCAAAGAGGGATGTTGAATCTGTAGATATCCATGGTGTCATCATTTGTAGGAGGCATCCAAAGGTGTGGAGGATTGTGGCCATTTTCAATGATTACAACCAGCATCATTCTTTGTCTCAGCATTAGCATACTCTGGCAACTAGCATGTTCCTTCAGCATCCTGCAGAAAAAACACAAACATGCCCTCTTCTCCACACTCAGATGTGTTCTTGGCCAGAAACTCTCTAGGTGAGGCCTGCAAGATGAAAGCTGTTATCTCTCAAGCATCTGCTGAGGCAACTCAGAACTTTGCATTAACTCAGATGTAGATCTTCTGATCTGAGTCTATTATCTCTAAGGCCAGACCTACACCCACCGGTCCTGCATGGAGTAGCCTGTAACCAGACCCCATTGTATAAGGGTCAAATAACAAAAGGAACTTGTAATATCAAAGCATAACAACAATTTTTGAAAACAAAACCCAGTTTTAAACAACCTTTTCTCCTTAAAATTAATGGCAAAGAAATTACTTTCACATTGCAAAGTTTGTCCATCATCTTGTATGTTTGCATGGAAGTGTAACTTACTGAAGAGACATTATTTTAAATCTAATTTTTTATAACTCTAATTTTTAGGATAAGAACAATTTAGAAATATTTAGAACTATCTTAGAGGTCTGTTTTTCTCAGGCTGTGTCATGTCACATGCTGCTTAAGATAGCTCTAACCCTGAATTATCAGTTTGAAACTTACCTTTTGTTATCATCATTATATTTTTTAAATCATGTCCACGAACTTATAAGCCAACACTCTGTAGTCAAGACATGTAAAACATTTACACCTTTAAGACCAATTAGAAATAAAGATGAAGTGATTACACTAATCTCATAAATTAAACCAAATACATTTTCCCCCCAAAGGAGAAAAGCAATTTGAACCCAATCTTCACCACTGTAGAAAAAAATTTTAGGAGATATATCTGTTAGTCCATTTATCCCAGAACTCCTGTCCCTTTAAGAAGCAGTTTTTTCTCCAGCTGTGTTTGACTTGTAGTTAAAAATGTGAGGCACCTTAAATCAGCCCCCTCTTTTTAAACTGTGACTGGCATGACTGACAGCAGATAACATTTTTTTTTTTTACCATTTTTTTTCTTTTCAACAGAAAACATAAAAACAACAATAATCCAACCAATCAAAACAATAGTCAAACATAAATTGACATACATATGGACATGTTTTGGTGCACCAAAGATGAACAACAGACAGAGAGGGAACTTGATGTCCCAAAGAGATCCAAATATATTAACCAGAACTAAGGATATCTCCAGTAGGATTCAGACAGGAAAGTGGACGTCTCCCGTTTTCCTCTCCTCTCCAGGAGAGTTTTGAAATAGCTTTTAACCATTTTTTCTTTTTATGGTTACCATGTCCTGCACATGGAAAAACTGCTTTTCTGAAACCTGCTTTTTCTCTTGTTTAAGGTTTAACTTCTTATCTTCTTTTTCTTCTGGGAAATCTTCCAGAGAATGAAGGTGAGACACAGTGTCATCCACTGATTATTACTCCCCAGTGCCCTGCTTTTTTAACCATGGCTGGGTTCATAAAAATAGAAAGGTTTAGAGAATGTGAGGAATGGTGTGCCTAGGCAGACACACAGACATGGTATAGAATAAAGTTTATTTAGAACAGAGGATGAAAGTTAATGGGGTAGTGGAAGCAGAGAAAGGCAGAGAGAGTGTGTAGATAAGTAGAGACTGGCCATGACCCTGTGGAGAGAGGTGGGAGGAGAGGAGAGGAGAGCCCAAGAATTTCTTTGCAGTGGAGGGCTTACATTCTGCCCATGAGCAATTTTTACTTTTGATTTCTCTGGCCGCTTCAGCTGCCTCTGACTTCCAAAGCACAAATTCTCCCCCAGAGAGCTTAGCTCAGGCAAGTTGGATAAATTCCCCAGGTGTGAGCTAGCCCTCGGTGGAAGATTCTAAGTGCCAAAGTGAAGGGAGCAGTCCACCCATAGGCTGTGAGTGTGGACTTTAATTTTTCTAAAATCATAAAGTCAAGGGGCTTGTTTTGGCTCTGGCTTTTTCTAGGTATGTGTTTTTGAAATAAATCCTGAAGTGAGAGTAACCATTTGTCCCTCTAAGTCTCATAGCTCCTTTAAGAGGGCTACTTGCTCCCTGAAGCTATCATTTGGTGGAGAGAAGAAAATTTTTCAGTGGCTCTTCTGCTGGCAGCTTTGTCCTCCAAGTTGGCTTCCTCCCTGGGAGATAGAGTGTCAACACCTGAATTATGACTAGATTTCAGAGTTTGTTTGTTTTTTTAACAGAAAATCAAAATAATTTATTAGAATCTATCCATCCACAATTGGATAACTTTAGAAATCAATAGACATAAGCCTCCATCCATAACATCCATCCATAAACCCTGTAAGACACAACAATGATTGGTCTGACAAGGCAAGTCCTCTAATACAATAGTAACATTAATCTTATGGGCGTAATCAACCACTTTCTGATCAGATCAAAGGCCCACTCCATGAGATGGAGCCTACACATGTCTAAAGTAGTCAAAAACCTCAGGCTAGATAGGTCATAGGACTTGTAGAATACAATAGTATTACCATGAAAAATGAACACAGTATTAAAAAGATTCCTAATGGCCTATAGCTATGCCTACAGATCACAGAATATCTCTGTCAACCCTCATAAGAGAACCTCCTATTTGAAGTGGATGACAACAATCACAGAGACTCCCAAATAGTTAATATGCAGAGAACAAAATACTGTGGAATGCTTAGCCCAAGATCATACATTCATATTTCACCCCAAGCTTAGGGAATTTTTTTTATTTTTTTATTCGATATAATTTATTTACATTTCAAATGATTTCGCCTTTTCTAGCCCCCCACTCCCCAAAAGTCCCGTAAGCCCCCTTCTCTTCCCCTGTCCTCCCACCCACCCCTTACCACTTCCCCGTTCTGGTTTTGCCAAATACTGTTTCACTGAGTCTTTCCAGAACCAGGGGCCACTCCTCCTTTCTTCTTGTACATCATTTGATGTGTGGATTATGTTTTGGGTATTCCAGTTTTCTAGGTTAATAACCACTTATTAGTGAGTGCATACCATGATTCACCGTTTGAGTCTGGGTTACCTCACTTAGTATGACGTTCTCTAGCTCCATCCATTTGCCTAAGAATTTCATGAATTCATTGTTTCTAATGGCTGAATAGTACTCCATTGTGTAGATATACCACATTTTTTGCATCCACTCTTCTGTTGAGGGATACCTGGGTTCTTTCCAGCATCTGGCAATTATAAATAGGGCTGCTATGAACATAGTAGAGCATGTATCCTTATTACATGGTGGGGAATCCTCTGGGTATATGCCCAGGAGTGGTATAGCAGGATCTTCTGGAAGTGAGGTGCCCAGTTTTCGGAGGAACCGCCAGACTGATTTCCAGAGTGGTTGTACCAATTTGCAACCCCACCAGCAGTGGAGGAGTGTTTCTCTTTCTCCACACCCTCTCCAACACCTGCTGTCTCCTGAATTTTTAATATTAGCCATTCTGACTGGTGTAAGATGAAATCTCAGGGTTGTTTTGATTTGTATTTCCCTAATGATTAATGAAGTTGAGCATTTTTTAAGATGCTTCTCCGCCATCCAAATTTCTTCAGGTGAGAATTCCTTGTTTAACTCTGTACCCCATTTTTTAATAGGGTTGTTTGGTTTTCTGGAGTCTAACTTCTTGAGTTCTTTATATATATTGGATATTAGACCTCTATCTGATGTAGGATTGGTGAAGATCTTTTCCCAATTTGTTGGTTGGCAACTTGTCTTCTTGATGGTGTCCTTTGCCTTACAGAAACTTTGTTATTTTATGAGGTCCCATTTGTCAATTCTTGCTCTTAGAGCATATGCTATTGGTGTTCTGTTCAGAAACTTTGTCCCTGTACCGATGTCCTCAAGGGTCTTCCCCAGTTTCTTTTCTATTAGCTTCAGAGTGTCTGGCTTTATGTGGAGGTCATTGATCCATTTGGATTTGAGCTTAGTACAAGGAGACAATGATGGATCAATTCGCATTCTTCTGCATGCTGACCTCCAGTTGAACCAGCACCATTTGTTGAAAAGGCTATCTTTTTTCCATCGGATGTTTTCAGCCTCTTTGTTGAGGATCAAGTGGCCATAGGTGTGTGGGTTCATTTCTGGATCTTCAATCCTGTTCCATTGATCCTCCTGCCTGTCACTGTACCGATACCATGCAGTTTTTAACACTATTGCTCTGTAGTATTGCTTGAGGTCAGGGATATTGATTCCCCCAGATTTTCTTTTGTTGCTGAGAATAGTTTTAGCTATCCTGGGTTTTTTGTTGTTCCAGATGAATTTGATAATTGCTCTTTCTATATCTGTGAAGAATTGAGTTGGGATTTTGATGGGTATTGCATTGAATCTGTATATTGCTTTAGGCAAAATGGCCATTTTAACTATATTGATTCTACCGATCCATGAGCATGGGAGGTTTTCCCATTTTTTGAGGTCTTCTTCCATTTTCTTCTTCAGAGTCTTGAAATTCTTGTCATAAAGATCTTTCACATGTTTGGTCAGAGTCACCCCAAGATACTTTATACTGTTTGTGGCTATTGTGAAGGGGGTCATTTCCCTAACTTCTTTCTCAGCCTGCTTATCCTTTGAGTATAGGAAGGCCACTGATTTGCTTGAGTTGATTTTATAACCTGCCACTTTGCTGAAGTTGTTTATCAGCTGTAGGAGCTCTCTAGTGGAGTTTTTTGGGTCACTTAGGTCGACTATCATGTCGTCTGCAAATAATGATAGTTTGACTTCTTCCTTTCCAATTTGTATCCCTTTGATCTCCTTATGTTGTCGAATTGCCTGAGCTAGTACCTCGAGTACAATATTGAAAAGATAAGGAGAAAGGGGGCAGCCTTGTCTGGTCCCTGATTTCAGTGGGATTGCTTCAAGTTTCTCTCCATTTAGTTTGATGCTGGCTACTGGTTTGCTGTATATTGCTTTTACTATGTTTAGGTATGGGCCTTGAATTCCTGTTCTCTCCAAGACTTTAAGCATGAAGGGAGGCTGAATTTTGTCAAATGCTTTTTCAGCATCCAATGAAATGACCATGTGGTTTTGTTCTTTGAGTTTGTTTATGTAGTGGATTGCATTGATGGATTTCCGTATATTAAATCAACCCTGCATTCCCGGGCAAAAAACCTCCTGGCTGGGTTGGCGCCCCGATGCCCCCCCCCCCCCCCCGAACAGCCCAGGGCCTGGGTGCAGGCCAAAGCCCGTCGGGCTCAGACCCTCGCGGTGATGGCCTCGGATTATGTTTGTGTACCTCAGACTGTCCAGTGTCACTGGAATTTGAAATCAAGATGGAGAGGCCGAGTTCTGAAGTGGCTTCTGTGCAGCGAAAGACGCCACAAAACCGCAGCTGTTTGCAGCCCGGCTGGTCAGCGAAGGTCAGTGGTCGTGGGCGCAGGGCCTAACTGGACCCTGTGTCGCTTTGGTTCCACTGCTGATGGCCCTTCAGCTGGACCAGCCACTGCTGTACTGCTGCCCCCGCCGCCGCCGCCGCCACAGCTGCCCACACTTGCACTCAATTTCAGAGTTTTTAAAGAAGTATAGACTTTGGTCTTTTTGAGAAATTAGGGAAAAGAGCAGACATAGACAAAAACCATTTTAAATGTCCTTCCTCCATTACTATCAGAGTCGGGAGGGATAAGAGAGCACAGAGACAGTGTCTGAACGAGCGTTTTTTCAGAGAACTAGATCCTGGACGCAGGAAGAATTCTGAATAATGTCATTAATCAGAGACCAGTACTTATAGACAGTAACCAGAACGTTTTTTTTTTCCCAGACCAAAAGTTGCATAGTTATCTCTAAAACAATTACACTAGCTGTTTTCTTATCTATGGTTCCTTCCTCTGTGAACAAGGACAGTTTGTCTGACATAATACTTAAGTCCCTAAGTACTTCTCAAAGAAGTACCTAAGATCTCCTTTTCTTAACCCAGCCCCTCATGTCTTGAGCCTTAAAACAGGCTGAATAAAATCTTGTCCCAGGGGGTCTCACCTTCTGAGAGACATTGTTGCCATGGAGATTTTCCCCTGGCCAAGTATGCCAGCAGGTCAATTGTGCTTCAACCAAATCAGCTCTGGGAGCTGTACCAGGGCCCTCCTTCTTTCCTATGGGTCTCCTTCTTCTTAATCACTGCACAGGTACCTCACTGTTGGGCACCAAAGTGTCCGACCCACATGAAAATCAACAGGGTTCCTAGAACTACCTAAGAAGAAGGCGAGGGGGCAAGAGACACCAGACACTGGACAGCAAGTCTGATTCTGATCTAGCTGTCAAATTTTTATTTTACACAAGTCAATATAAAGGGAAGCTTACAAGGTGTGGGAGGGGTAAAGTGGGAACAAGCTCAAGGGGTTGGCATCATTTCTAAGAAAGAATTTCTCATAATTTCTGGGTAAAGCTACTTATTACTGCTGGAATTTTGGCATGATAAAAGGGGGTCATGAAAAGGTGAAGTGGAAAGGGGTTGCTATAGCAATTTATCCACAGATGAGCTTCAAAAGGAGGGAGTTTTGAGATCTACGTAAGAATGGTTCCTGGCAAGAAGATATAAGTGAGAATGACTTCTGGTATGAGATCTCCTGGCATTGATATCTAGGTGGGGATGGCTCCTGTTATGGAGAGTTCTTGGCATTGAGATCTAAGTGAGGATGGTTCCTAGCAGCAGTGTTTGTCTTTAACACTGAGGAGTTTTTCCTGTGTGCAGGAAAATTGTTGAACCTGTTTATGTACCCAGTCTGTTAGTCTATGACTTTTTATTGGGGAACTGATTCCATTGATGTTGAGTCATTGAGGAATAGTGATTTTTTTGCCTTCTGTTCGTTTAGAACACTGTTATTTGGTTTTCTTTTCCTTTAGTCCCCTGGGCCATCTAGTCTCAGGAACTTGGTCACACGAGCAGTGCTAGGTATGGATTTCATCTTGGAGAGGAGATCTTAAATCAAATCTTTATTAGTTAGTCACACCAACAAGTTTTGTGCCAGTATTACCCTTACATATCTTACATGTAAGACACTACTGTAGAGCAAATGGGTTTGTGGCAAGTTTGGTTTCCCTTTTGAGAATTTGCCAAATAAGGTACTTCTTTCTGTAGGCACCTGATTATGTTCTCTGTGTTCAATAAGTTGTGTGAGTGTGGCCTGCTGTCAATGTTTGTGGAGAACAATCTACTGTCTGGGCAATAACCAAGGTTGTTTTGGAATGTGAGCTGTACCCAACATTGTAAACATGAAATGTTCTCTAACAAACACTCCAGAAATATTCCTTAACTGCTTTGTAAAATCCTAACAGCCTGGTCTTGCTTCCGTAAGCAGACTTGCATGAAAGAATCTCCAATATTGTGGTATTGCCCAATATAAAGAGAATAGAAAATGGCTCAAAGTTGGTCTCATGAAACTTTCCTTGGGGAGACAGCTCTGATGTGTACAGAAATAAAGATTCTTTTTTATTATCTATTTTATTTATTTACATTGCAAACATTGTCCCCTTCCAGTTTCCCCTATTCATGAGCCCTCCCAACTGATCCCTTATACTTTTTGCCTCAAAGAGGATGTTTCTCCACCCACAATCCTACCTCATCCCTCTACCATTCTACTTCTCTGGAGGCATCAAGCCTCTACAGGACTAAGTGTATCCCCTCCCAGGGAGGCCTTACAAGTTAGTCCTCTGTTACATATGCTTCTGGGACCACAGACCTGACCAGGTATAATACTTGATTGGTGGCTTAGTCCCTGTCAGCTCTCAGGGGTCCAATTAGATGATACTGCTGTTCTTCCTACACAGTTGCAATCCCATTCAACCCCTTCAGTCCTTCCCCTAACTCATCTATTGGAATGACTGGGTTCAGTCCAATGGTTAGCTGTAAGTATCCACTTGTGTCTTAGGCAGCTGCTGTTAGAGCCCCTCACAGGACAGCCATGCCAGGCTTAGTCTGCAAGCACATTTTGACATCAGCAATAGTGTCTGGGTTTGGTGTCTCTGATGTGATGGAACCCAGGGTAGGGTTGTGTCTGGTTGGCCTTTCCTCTGTCTCTCCTCCATTTTTTGTCCCTGCATTTCATTTAGAAAAAGAACAATTCTGGGTTAAAAATCTTGACGATGGCTGGGTAGCCCCATCCCTCAACTGGTAACCATGTCTATCTACTGGAAGTGGTCTCTACAGGTACTATCTTTCTGCTGCTGGGCATTTTAGCTAAAGAAATCTCTATTGCGTCCTGGGAGCCTCCCTCATTTCTGGTGTCTGGTAAGTTCTAGTGGTTTCTCTCATTCCACAGCCCACATTCCTACATATTTCTATTCAATCTCTTGTTGGTCTGGGATTGTCTACTGTCCTCCAACCCACTCCACACATGACCTGTCCTGTTCTGTTGCTTCTTCCTCTCCCTCCCACTAAGGTCCTTCCCTCTAGTTTCCTCTTGTGATTATTTAGTTTCCCCATGGAAAAGGCATTGAAGCATCCAGACTTGTGTCTTCCTTCCTATCAAGCTTCATGTAGTCTTTCATTTGTATCATGGGTATTCTGTACTTTTTGCTTAATACCCACGTATCGGTAAGTACATACCATGTATGTTCTATTAGCTATCATTACCTTACTCAGGACTATTTTTTATAGTTCCACCTATCAGCCTGCAATTTTTGTGATGTCCTCATTTTTAATAGCCGATTTGTATTTCATTGTGTCAATGTACCATATTTTCTGTATCAATCTTCTTTTGAGGAATATCTGGGTTGTGTCCAGCTTCTGCCTATTATAAATATTGCTGTTAAGAATATAGAGAACCATGTGTCCTTGTCATATATTATAGCACCTTTTGGGCATATGCCCACGTGTTACATATCCAGGTCTTCAGGTTGAACTATTTTCAGCTTTCTGAAAAACTGCCAGATTGATTTACAAAATGGTTCTACCAGTTTTCAAACCTACCAGAAAAGGAAGTGTTTCTCTTGCTCCACATACTCACTAGCATCTGTTGATAGTTGAATTTTTGACCTTAGAAATTATGATTGGTGTAAAATTGGATCTCAGCCTTGTTTTGATTTGAATTTACCTGATGACTAAAGAATGTTGAACATTGCTTTAGATGCTACTCAGCCATTCACAATTCACCAGTAGAGATTTTTCTGTTTAGCACTGTAACCCATTGTTAATTGGGTTATTTGGTTTTCTGAAGTCTAACATCATAAGTTCTTGTATATTTTGGATATTACCCCTCAATCAGTTGTAAGGTTAGTAAAGATCTTTGCCCAATCTGTAGTTAGCCTTTTGGTCCTATTGAGAGTGTCCTTTGCCTTAGAGATGCTTTTCAGATTCAAGAGGTTCCCTTTGTCATTTGTTGATCTTAGAGTCTGAGCCATTGGTGTTCTGTTCAGGAAATTTTTCCCTGTTGCTGTTTTTTTGAGGCTCTTACCCATTTTTTTTTCCTGTTAGTTTCATTATATTTGTTTTTATGTGAAGGCCCTTGATCCACTTGGATTTTAGTTTTCTACAAGGGTATAAAACTGGATCAATTTCCATTGTTTTTACATGAATACTGCCAGTTACACAAGCACTGTACACAGAAGAGGGTAACGGTAGCAATAGAAGAGGGAGGGAGGGAATAAAGGGGGTAGGAAGGAGGGAGAGAGGGAGGGAAGAAGGAGGAATGGAGAGAGAAACAGATTTTCTTAGACACTAATGACCCACAATATAGGAAGTCATGTCTCTTAGAGGATAACCTTGCTAGTCTCTTCTCTGTATGCACAAAAGTGTATCATTAACAATGTCAAGGGCTAGTCTTTTCCCATGGGATGGGTGTAAAGATGGGATGATTAATGTTTGGCCATCCCCTCTGTCTTTGCTTCATTACTCATGCCTGCATTTAATGTAAACAGGCTAAATTAAGGGTTGAAAGTTCTGTGGATGGTTGGTGTCTTTATTGTTCCATTGGAAATCCTGCCTGGCTAAAATAGGAAGCCTCTTCAGTTTCTATATCGTCGGTGTTATTAATCAAAACCAACATCACTACCTTTGATTCTTGGGCACCTTTCTTATATCAGGTCTATGTCTCCACGTGGAAATTCCCACCACCACCTCATTCATATCAGTAACATATTTTCACTCAGTTTTGTGACCATCTAACCTCTCCTGTCATTCCCCACACCTGTTCCTGAACTCCCTTATTGTCCACCACATCCTGCTCCTTTCCATACTCCTTGATGATCTGTCTCTCATGACTATATTATTCACATTTCTAAATGAGACTCAAGCATCTTTTCTTGTACCTTCCTTCCATTTTAGCTTCTTCATGTCTATGAAATATTTTTAGTTGGAACACCGGGCCAGCACAATTCCCATTCTTTAATAAGTGAGAGAAGCAAAGAAGAGTAAAAAGAGAGCAAGTCTCTGTGTTTTATCTGGATTGTGACCTAGATGCTAGGTATAGTTGCAGACTATCATGCACATGTGATGTGGATGAATAGTGCCCAGGAAATGTGTGGCAATTGCCATGGCAACAAGATACAAGCTGGTCATTGTCAACTTATTCTGAGGCTAACTGAAAACAGCTTCTGATGCCAACAAATATAGCATGGTACCTGTATTTTATAGCTAATATCTACTTATAAGTAAATACACACTGTGGATGTCTCCTTCCATGGGTATTTTGCACTCCCTTCTAAGAGGGACCAAAGTATCCATACTTTGTTCTTCCTTTTTCTTGAGCTTCGTTTGGTCTGCGATTTGTATCTTGGGAGTTCTTAACTTCTGGATTAATGTTCACTTATAAGTGAGTGCATACCATGTGTGTTATTTTGTGATTGGGTTACCTCACTCAGGATGATATTTCTATTTCAATCCATTTGCCTAAGAATTTCATGGGTTTCATGTTTTTAAAAAGTGAGTAGTATTCCATTGTGAATTCATTGATTTTAATAGCTGAGTAGAATACTGAATTCCATTGTGTAGATGTACTACATTTTCTTTATCAGTTTCTCTGTTGAGGGACATCTGGGTTCTTTCCAACTTCTGGTAATTATAAATAAAGCTGCTATGAATATAGAAATTGGTGAAGAGCTTCGAACACATGGGAAAAAGGAAAATTTCCTGAATAGAATACAAATAGCTTGTGCTCTAAAATCAAGAACTAACAAATGGGACCTCAAAAAAAAAATCACAAAGCTTCCGTAAGGCAAATGACACTGTCAATAGGGCAAAATAGCAACCAACAAATTAGGAAAAGATATTTACCAACCATCCGTCGGATCAAGGCTTAATATCCAATATATATAAAGAGTCCAAGAAGTTAGACTCGAGAGAACCAACTTACCCTATTAAAAATTGGGTAAGAAGTCTGACAGAATTCTCAACTAAGAATTAAGGAATGGCTAAGAAGAACCTAATGAAATGTTTAACATCATTACTCATCTGGGAAATGCAAATCAAAACAACTCTGTTATTCTAACTCACACCAGTCAGAATGACTAAGATCAAAAACTCAGGTGAAAGCAAGTGCTGGTAAGGATGTGGGGAAAGAAGAACATTCCACCATTGCTGGTGAGAATGCAAGCTGGAAAAAATGCTCTGGAAATCAGTTTGGCAATTCCCCCAAAAATTAGACAAAGTACTACCCGAACACCCAGCTATACCACTTCTGGGCATGTACCCAGAAGATGCTGCAACAGGTAATAAGAACACATGTTCCACTATGTTCATAACAACATTCTTTATAATAGCCATTGGTGATCTTAGAGTGAGAGCCATTAGTGTTCTACTCAGAAAATTGTCTACTGTATCATTGCTTTAAGGGTATGTCACTTCTATTTTTTGTTATTCCAGATGAATTTGAGAATTGTTCTTTCTAACTCGATGAAGAACTGAGCTGGGATTTTGATGGGGATTGCATTGAATCTGTAGATTTCTTTTGGTAAGATGGCCATTTTTACTATATTAAACCTGCCAATCCACGAGCATGGACCATTTTTCCATTTTCTTTTCAAATTTCCTTCTACAGAGACCTGAAGTTCTTCTCATACAGATCTTTCACTTATTTGGTTAGAGTCACCCTAAGATACTTTATATATTTTGTGGCTATTGTGAAGGTTGTCATTTCTGTAATTTCTTTCTCAGCCTGCTTATTCTTTGCATATTGGAAGACTACTGATTGGCTTGAGTTGATTTTATAACCAGCCACTTTGCCGAAGTTGTTTATCAGCTGTAGGAGTTCTCTGGTGGCGTTTTTTGGGTTGCGTAAGTATACAGTTATATCATCTGCAAATAGTGATGGTTTGACTTCTTCCTTTCCAATTTCTATCCCTTTGACCTCCTTATGTTGTGTAATTGCTCTAGCTAGAATGTCAAATACTCTATTAAAAAGATATGGAGATAGGGGGTAACCTTGTCTAGTCCCTGATTTTAGTGGGATTGCTTCAAATTTCTCTCCATTTAGTTTGATGTTGGTTACTAGTTTGCTACATATTGCTTTTATTATGTTTAGGTATGTGTCTTGAATTTGTGTTTTTTCCAAGACTTTTAGTATGAAAGGATGCTGAATTTTGTCAAATGCTTTTTCAGCATCTAATGAAATGACCATCTGTTCTTTTCTTTGAGTTTGTTTATGTAGTGGATCACATTGATGTATTTCTATATATTGAAGCATCCCTGCAACCCTTGGATGAAGCCTACTTGAACATGATGAATAATTGTTTTGATGTGTTCTTGGATTCAGTTGGCAAGAATTTTATTTAGTATTTTTGCATTGATATTCATAAGGGATATTGTCCTGTAATTCTCATTCATTGTTGGATTTTGTGTGATTTTTGGATCAGCATAGTTGTGGCTTCCTACAACGAGTTGGGTAGTGTTCCTGCTGTTTCTATTGTATGGAATAATTTGAAGAGTATTGGTGTTCAGTGTTCTTTAAAAATCTGATAGTATTCTGCACTAAAACCATCTGGTCCTGTTGGAAGACTTTCTATGACCCCTTTTATTTCTTTAGGGGTTTTAGGACTGTTAATTGATCTATTTGATCCTGATTTAATTTTGCTATTTAGTATCTGTCTTGGAAATTGTCTATTTCCTCCAGATTTACCACTTGTGTTCAGTATAGACTTTTGTAGTAGGATCTCATGTTTTTTTTTTTGAATTTCCTCCATCTCTGTTTTTATTTCCCTTTTCATTTCTAATTTTGTTAATTTTGATACTGACTCTGTACCCTTTCATTAGTCTGGCTTAGGTTTTATCTGTCTTGTTCATTTCCTCAAAGAACCAGCTCCTGGTTTTGTTGATTCTTTGTATGGTTCTCTTTGTTTCCACTTGATTGATTTCAGCCCTGAGTTTGATGATTTCCTGACTTCTACTCCTCCTGGGTGAATTTGCTTCTTTTTGTTACAGGGATTTCAGGTGAGCCATTAAACTGCTAGTGTATACCTTCTCCAGTTACTTTTTGCATGCACTCAGGGCTATGAGTTTTCCTTTTAGTACTACTTTCATTGTGTCCCATAAATTTGGGTATGTTGTGCCTTAATTTTCATGAAATTCTAAAACGTCTTTGATTTCTTTCTTTATTTCTTCTCTCACAAAGGCATCATTGAGTAGAGTGTTCTTTAGCCTCTATGTGTATGTGGGCTTTCTGATGTTTTTGTTGCTATTGAAGACCACTCTTATTCCATAGTGATCTGATAGGAGGCATGGGATTCTTTTGATCTTCTTATATTTGTTGAGGTCTGTCTTGTGATCAATTATATGATCAATTTTGGAGAAGATACCATGAGGTGCTGAGAAAAAGGTATATTCTTTTGCTTTAGGATGAAATGTTCTATATATATCTGTTAAATACAATTGGTCCAATGCTTCAATTAGTTTCACTGTGTCCCTGTTTAGTTTCTGTTTTCTTGATCTGTCCATTGAGGAGAGTGGAGTGTTGAAGTCACCTACAATTATTGTGTTAGGTGCAATATGTGCTTTAATCTTTAGTAAAGTTTCTTTTACAAATGAAGTTGCCCTTGCATTTGGAGCATGGATGTTCAGAATGGAGAGTTCTTCTTGGTGTATTTTTCCTTTAACCAGTAAGAAGTGTCCTTCTCTGTCTCTTTTGATGAATTAGGTTGAAAGTCAATTTTATCTGATATTAGAATGGCAATTATGGCTTGTTTCATAAGACCATTTGCTTGTAAAATTGTCTTCCAGCCTTTTATTCTAAGGTAGTTTTTGTATTTGGGTCTGAAGTGTGTTTCTTGTAAGTAGCAAAATGTAGGGTTCTGTTTATGTATCCAGTCTGTTAGTCTATGTCTTTTTATTGGGGAACTGAGTCCATTGATTTTAAGAGATATTAAGGAGTAGTGATTATTACTTCCTGTTTTTTATGTTATTTTTATATTTGTGTGGTTATCTTCTTTTGGGCTTGATAAAAGAAGTTTACTATCTTTCTTTTTCCAGGGTGTAGTTTCCCTCCTTGAATTGGTGTATTCCAACTATTATCCTTTGTAGGGATGGGTTTGTGGAAAGATATTGTGTAAATTTGGTTTTATCATAGAATATCTTGTTTTCTCCATCCATGGTGATTGATAGTTTTGCTGGGTATTAATCTTGGCTGGCATTTCTGTTCTCTAAGAGTCTGAATGTGATCTGCCAAGGATCTTCTAGATTTCATGGTCTCTGCTAAGAAGTCTGGTGTAATTCTAATCAGTCTTCCTTTATATGTTACTTGGCCTTTTACTCTTAATGCTCTTAATATTCTTTCTTTGTTTAGTACATTTGGGGGTTTATCCATGTTCCCCTGTATTTCTTTAAGAGATTTATTTATGTCCTTCTTGTGTTCCTCTATCAGCATCATGGCAAGTCATTTTAAATCCAAATCTTGTTTTTCTGGTGTGTTGGGGTATCCAGGACTTGGTGTTGTTGGAGATTTGGGTTCAGATGCTGCCATATTGCCTAGATTTCTGTAAGAAATGTTCCTGCATTTGCTTTTTGCCATTTGGTTATCTCTGGCATTAGTTAGTCCTGTTGTCACTGGCTGATGCTTGTACCTCCTGTGGGCCTGGTTGAGCTGCCTGGGCCAAGATGGTATGGTGGCTGGAAACCTTGGACCATAGGCTCTGTCTACCCACAGGAGTCCCTGGAGGTCAGGTTCTTCCATGGCTGGGTTCCCGGAGCCAAGATGGTAGCTAGCAACCTCAGATCACGGGGCTCTGTCTAACCATGGAACTTCCTGCAGGTCAGATGCTCCCTGCAGGATAGGTGCTCAGGCAGCTGTAGAACTGTCCAGTTCCCTGGTGGAGAAGGAACCAAGGCAGGCTGTGTCCTGGGCAATCCTTCACTCTGGTTCCCTCTGCATACCTGGTTGAGCTGCCTTTGCCAAGATCCTGGCTGACAACCTAGGACCACAGGGGCTCCTTCTAACTGCTGGACTCCCTGCAGGTCATGAACTTTCCTCGCTGAGCTAGTTGAGCTTCCTGTGCCAGGATGGTGGCTGTTGACCTTGGACTTCAGGCTCCATCTAACTGCGGGACTCCCTGCAGGTCAGGTGCTTCCCTAGTTGAGCTCTCAGAGCCAAGATGGTAGCTGGCGACCTGTGGGTTTATTTCTTGAACTTTTATTCAATTCTATTGATCAACGTGTGTTTTTTGTATACCAATACCATGCACACTAAAATAGAAGATGATGTTTAAAAACACCATGTCATATTTTGAAAATGCTTTTATTTGGGCTCAGTATAGAACTGTGTTAAGAAACTAGGATGCTCAGAAGAGCTTTACTAGGTACTGTATCACCCTGAGCTTAAAATCTCTGGGGGTGCAAACTGCCAGGGTTCTGCCTGCGCTCAGAAACTGAGCACATAGGAGGTTCATCCGCCAGACTTCCGGGCATGGGGCCTGTGTACTGCCTGGAGACCAGCAAAGGTAGAGAATCCCCGCAGCTATATTCGCTGCTGGCCTGGGCAGAAGAGCTTCACTGGGTACTGTATCACCCCGAGCTTTAGATCTCTGGGGGTGCAAACTGCCAGGGTTCTGCCTGCACTCAGGAATTAAGCACATAGGTGCTTCATCTGCCAGTCCACCGGGCCATGGGGCCTGTGTCCTGCCTGGAGACCAGCAGAGGGAGAGAATCCCTGCAGCAATATTCTCTGCCTGCTGGAGCAGAAGAGCATCACTAGGTACTGTATCACCCCGATCTTTAGATATTTGGGGGTGCAAACAGACAGTGGTCTGCCTGTGCCCAGAACCTGAGCACACAGGTAGTTCATCTCCCAGCTGGTTGGTCATGGGGCCTGTATCTTTTGCAGAGAACAGCAGAGGGAAATACTCCCGTGGCCATCTTTGTGGCCTGCCAGGGCAGAAAAACATCACTAGGTACTGTATTATCCTGAACTTAAGATCTGTGGGGGTGCAAATCTCCTGAGAACATAGGCAGTTTATCTGCAAGCCGGTCGGTCATGGGGCCTGTCTCCTACGTGAGAATCAACAAAGGGAGTAACCCCCCACTCACCATCTTTGCTCTATAACAGAGCAATCTGAGAAAACCTGGTTCACCTTGACAATCCAAGTATAACATTTCCTGAGGCAAGACTGAGCAGGGCTCCAAAGGCACAAAAGAGGAAGGCAGCATATCAGTAATCTGTGTCAGAGGAAACCCAGTCATCCAGTGTCTCGGAAATAGCCCTAAATGTCCACAATAGGTTGTGGCGCCAGCCAGTGACAATAAAACCATCTAACACCAGTGAGAACTAGATGGATAAAGGCAAGCATAGGAACATTGCTAACAGAAACCAAGGCATTATAGCAGCATCTGAACCCAATACTCCAACAAGAGCAAGTCCTGGATACCCCAACACACCAGAAAAAGTAGAGTTGGATTTAAAAGTACTGGTAAGGATGCTGTTACAGGAACACAAAAAGGACATAAATAAATCTCTTAAAGAAATTCAGCAGAAAAATGATCAAAAGCTAGAAGCCCTTACAAGGGAAACACAAAATTCACTTAAAGAAACTCAGGACAATATGGGTCAGAAGTTTGTGGCCAATAAGGAGGAAATGCAAAATTCACTTAAAAATATACAGGAGAAGTTTGATCAACAGGCAGAAGTCATGAAAGAGGAAACACAAAAATCTCTCAAAGTATTAGAGGAAAACACAAACAAGCAAATGACAGAACTGAGCAAAAACTTTCCAGGATTTGAAAACAGAAGTAGAAACAACTAAGAAAGCACAAAGGGAGACATCTTTGGAGATAGAAAACCTTGGGAAGAAATCAGGGACCATAGATGCAAATATCAACAACAGAATAAAAGAGATAGAAGAAAGAATCTCAGATGCTGAAGATACCATAGAAACTGTGGACTCAACAGTCAAAGAAAATGCAAAATGCAAAAAGCTTGTAACCCAAAACATCCAGGAAATCCAGGAAACAATGAGAAAGCCAAATCTAAGGATTATAGGCATTAATGAGAGTGAAGATTTACATCTTAAAGGGCCAGCAAATATCTTCAATAAAATTATGAAAGAAAACTTCCCTAACCTAAAGAGAGAGATGCCCATGAATATACAAGAAGCCCACAGAACTCCAAACAGACTGGACCAGAACAGAACTACCTCCCGTCACATAATAATCAAAACCCCAAATATACTAAACAAAGAGAGACTACTTAGGGCAGTAAGAGAAAAAGGGCAAGTAACATATAAAAAAAGACCCATCAGAATTACACCAGACTTCTCACCAGAGACCATGAAAGCTAGAAGATGCTGGGCAGAGCTCATGTAGACTCTAAGACAACACAAATACCAGCCAAGACTACTATACTGAGCGAAACTCTCAATCACTATAGATGGAGAAACCAAGATATTCCATGACAAAATCAAATTTACACAATATCTTTCCACAAACCCAGCCCTACAAATGATAATAGGGGGAAAAACACCATTACAATGAGAGAAACTATATCCTGGAAAAAGCAGGAAATTAAGTTTCTTTCATCAAATCCAAAAGAAGATAACCACACTAGTATGAAATTAACATCAAAAATGATGGGAAGCAATAATCACTACTCCTTAATATCTCTTAATATCAATAAACTCAATTCCCCAATAAAAACACATAGACTAACAGACTGGTTATGTAAACAGGACCCTACATTTTGCTGCATACAGGAAACACACCTCAGTGTCAAAGACAAAAACTAACTTAGAGTAAAAGCCTGGAAGACAATTCTACAAGCAAATGGTCTCAGAAAACAAGCCAGAGATGCCATTCTAATATCAGATAAAATTGACTTTCAACCTCATGTCATCAAAAGAGACATGGAAGGTCACTTCTTGCTGGTCAAAGGAAAAATCAAACAAGAACAGCTCTCAGCCCTGAACATCTATGCTCCACATACAAGGGCGCCCTCATTCATAAAAGAAACTTTACTAAAGCTCAAAGCACATATTGCACCTAATACAATAATTGTGGGTGACTTCAACACTCCACTCTCATCAATGGACCAATCAGGAAAACAGAAACTAAACAGGGAGACAGTGAAACTAATTGAAGCTTTGGACCAATTGGATTTAACAGATATATATAAAACTTTTCATCCCAAAGCAAAACATTATACTTTTTCTCAGTACCTCATGGGACCTTCTCCAAAATCGATCATATACTTGGTCACAAGACATACTTCAACACATATAAGAAGACTGAAATAATCCCTTGCCTCCTATCAGATCACTATGGATTAAAAATGATATTTAATAACAATAAAAACAACAGAAAGCACACATATACGTGGAAACTCAATAATACTCTACTCAATGATACCTTGGTAAAGGATGTAATAAAGAAAGAAATCAAAGATTTTTTTTTAGAATTTAATGAAATTGAAGGCACAACATACACAAATCTATGGGATACAATGAAAGCAGTGCTAAGAGGAAAATTCATAGCTTTGAGTGCCTCCAAAAAGAAATTTGAGAGAGCATACACAAGAAGATTAAGGGAACAACTGAAAGCCCTGGAACAAAAAGAAGCTAATTCACCCAGGAGGAGGAGAAGACAGGAAATCATCAAACTCAGAGTTGAAATCAATCAAGTAGAAACCAAGAGAACCATACAAAGAATCAGCAAAACCAGGAGCTGGTTCCTTGAAAAAATCAACAAGATAGATAAACCCTTAGTCAGACTAACCAAAGGGCACACAGACAGTATCCAAATTAACCAAATTAGAAATGAAAAGGGGGATATTACAACAGAAACTGAGGAAATTTAAAAAATCATCAGATCCTACTACAAAAGCCTGTACTCAACACACCTGGAGAATGTGGAGGAAATGAACAATTTCTTAGACAGATACCAAATAACAAAATTAAACCAGGATAAAATAGATCATCTAAACAGACCCATAACCCCTATGGAAATAGAAGGGGTAATAGATAGCCTTCTGACCAAAAAAAGCACAGGACCAGATGGTTTCAGTGCAGAATTCTATCAGACTTTCAAAGAAGACTTAACATCAATACTCTTCAAACTATTCCACCAAATAGAAACAGAAGGAATACTACAAAACTTCTTCTACAAAGCCACAATTACGCTGATACCAAAACCACACAAAGATCCAACTAAGAAAGAGAATTTCAGGCCAAGTTCCCTTATGAATATCAATGCAAAATTACTCGATAAAATTCTTGCCTACCTAATCCAAGAACACATCAAAACGATGAAAACCAGGATCAAGTAGACTTTATCCCAGGGATGCAGGGATGGTTCAATATAAGGTAATCCATCAATGCAATCCACTACATAAACAAACTCAAAGAAAAAAACCACATGATCACTTCATTAGATGCTGAAAAGGCATTTGGAAAATTCAGCATTCTTTCATGCTAAAAGTCTTGGAAAGGACAGGAATTCAACGCCCATATCTAAATATAGTAAAAGCAATATACAGCAAACCGGTAGCCAACATCAAACTAAACGGAGAGAAACTTGAAGCAATCCCACTAAAATCAGGGACTAGACAAGGCTGCCCCCTCTCTCCAGATCTTTTTAATATAGTTCTTGAAGTCCTAGCTAGAGCAATTAGACAACATAAGGAGGTCAACGGGATACAAATTGGAAAGGAAGAAGTCAAACTCTCACTATTTGCAGATGATATGATAGTATACTTAAGTGACCCAAAAAACTCTACTAGAGAACTCCTAGAGCTGTTAAACAACTTCAGCAAAGTGGCTGGCTACAAAATCAACTCAAGCATATCACTAGCCTTTATATACTCAAAGGATAAGCAGACTGAGAAAGAAATTAGGGAAATGACACTCTTCACAATAGCCACAAAGAGCATAAAGTATCTTGGGGTGACTCTAACCAAACAAGTAAAAGACCTATATGACAAGAACTTCAGATCTCTGAAGAAGGAAATCGAAGAAGATCTCAGAAAATGGAAAAATTCCATGATCATGGATTGGCAGGATAATATAGTTGAAATGGCAATATTGCCAAAGGCAATGTACAGATTCAATGCAATCCCCATCAAAATCCCAACCCAGTTCTTCATAGAGCTAGAAAGAACAATGCTCAAATTCATCTGGAATAACAAAAAACCCAGGATAGCTAAAACTATTCTCAATAGTAAAAGGACTTTAGGGGGATTCAGTATCCCAGACCTCAAACTTTACTACAGATCAATAGTGAGAAAAACTGCATGGTATTGGTACAACATCAGGCAAGCAGATCAATGAAATAGGATTGAAGACCCAGAAATGAACCCACACACCTATGGTCACTTGATCTTCGACAAAGGAGCTGAAAGCATCCAGTGGAAAAAAGATAGTCTTTTCAACAAATGGTGCTGTTTCAATTGGAGGTCAGCATGCAGAAGAATACGAATCGATCCATTCTTATCTCCTTGTAGTAAGCTCAACTCCAAATGGATCAAGGACCTCCAAATAAAACCTGACACACTGAAACTAATAGAAAAGAAAATGGGGAAGAACCTTGAGGACATGGGCACAAGGGAAAAGTTCCTGAATAGAACACCAATAGCTTATGCTCTAAGATCAAGAACTGACAAATGGGACCTCATAAAACAACAAAGTTTCTGTAAGGCAAAGGACACTGTCAAAAGGACAAAACGTCAACCAACAGATTGGGAAAAGATCTTCACCAACCATGAATCTGACAGAGGGCTAATATCTAATATATACAGAGAACTCAAGAAGGTAGAACATAGAGAACCAAATTACCCCATTAAAAAGTGGGGTACCAAACTAAACAAAGATTTTTCACATGAAGAACTTTGGAGGGCTGAGAAACACCTTAAGAAATGTTCAACATCATTAATCATTATGGAAATGCAAATCAGAACAACCCTGATATTTCACCTCACACCAATCAGAATGGCTAAGGTCAAAAACTCGCAAAAGCTCGCAAGGATGTGGAGAAAGAGGAACACTCCTCCACTGCTGGTGGGATTGTAAGATGGTGCAACCACTTGGGAAATCAGTCTGGCAGTTCCTCAGAAAACTGAGCATGGCACTTCTGGGGGACCCTGCTATACCACTCCTGGGCATATACCCAGAGGATTTCCCAGCATGTAATAATGACACATGCTAAACTATGTTCATAGCAGCCCTATGTAGTAGTATTTGTAGTAGCCAGAAGCTGGAACCCATGTGTCCCTCAACAGAGGAATGGATACAAAAAATGTGGTATATTTACACAATGGAGTACTATTCAGCCATTAGAAATAATGAATTCATGAAATTTGTAGACAAATGGAAGGAGCTGGAGAACATCATAGTAAGTGAGGTAACACACTCTCAAAAGATCAGTCATGGTATGCACTCACTGATAAGCGGATAATAACCTAGAAACTTGGAATACCAAAGAAATAATCCACATATTAAATGATGTCCAAAAAAAAAAACAGAGGAGTGGCCCCTGGTTCTCGAAAGACTCAATGCAACAGTATAGGGGAATACCAGAATAGGGAAGTGGGAAGGTGTTGATGGAGGAACATGCTGCTGTAATCATCTCTTTATGATATATGTTCACTGCCATTTGCTGGCAAAAGTAACATTAGTATAGAATCACATTTTTTTTTGCTCTAGAAATAAACTTTTTTACACATTTCACTAAAGATATTGATATGTTGTTAATATGTTATAGAGATATTTTAAAGAAATGTTTTAAGAGCCTAATAAAATGTTTATTCCTAGCTTCAAGCAGCAATCAAATTAATTATTATTATTAATGGTTGATCTATTACATGACAAGCCTTTTTAGGCAAAATTAATAATTGTTATCCAAAAAATAAGTTATTGCAATTTATATTTCTATACATAGATCCCATGAAGATTATATCAACTATGGGAGTAAAGTTTATATAATTAGAACACACGTCTATTCCTTTGAATTTTCCCTGCTTCAGCACTTGGGTGCTGAAGCAGCTATTTTTAAGATGTTAAAAATCAATCTTTTAATAATAGTAAATATATATAAAGCTCATGGTTTACAATTGCTTAAAATTGTTCTATTTTTATTACTGCTAATTCTTAATTTTTACAATTGTTTATACAAATGTAATTCAAATTTCAAAGGATATGTTCTCTAAATACCCTTTAGATACTTAAAAGCTAACGTAAATGCTACAGAGACAGTCATGGGTGCTCAGAGCTGGACTCTTGTATTTTGTTTGTAAGCCTGGAGAGATGGCTCAGCCGCTAAAGGTTAGGCCCTCATTCATAGAGCATGAGAGCTCGAATCCCAACGACCACATGGTGGCTCACAACTACCTGTGGTGAGATCTAACACCCTCTTCTGACATGTCTGAAGACAACTACAATATACTTATTTATAATTAACTCTTTAAAAAGGTGCCTGAACATGACGCCTTGAGGCAGGGCACATAAAATTTATATCCCAAACAGGCTATATAGAAACATTCAGATGTACAAACATATTTACTATTTATATCATCAAAAGGATAATGGCTGAAAAATAAATTTGCATTTTTATTCACATCAAATTATAAAGATTAATTATTGATGTCCTCAATTTCTACTTCTACCACATAATGGTGTTGATTCTAGAGGATTTAATTAATTTTTACAGATAAATGATACTCATATTTGTAGTTTAGAAAATCAAAATATGTACATATAACTATGTTTCATTTTGGGGCCTTCTAGTTAAAACTGCTCTAGCAAAGGGCAACTGAGAATGCTACGTTTATTTTCTATATTTACATAGTTATTGCCTATGTTATGATATATGCTTGGTGTTCCAACTTAGATTGGAACTAACAATAGAACTGGCCATTTAATAAATAAAGGTTATTCATTTGAGATATATTTGACAATTTGATCCTTTATTATCCTCAAAGATGAGGTAACACAAAACATTATTTAAAAACAAAACAATATCATTTTAAAAACGAAAAATAGAGGGGAAATGGTATCCCCATACATATAATTTGAATTATGCTTATGTATTTTTAAATTCACTTATTGGCATGGCCGTTGTCCTCAAGATAGATTAATAATGCTTCTTAGATATGCATGAGTTTGGATTTCCTAATATGATCTTTACATCCTCTGCATAATAATACTCTTTTGATTTTCATAGATGGCTCTTCTGAAGGAAGAGATAGATATCTTATTTATAATCAACAGGTAGTTATAGAAACACCTGGGCTCAGCTCAGTTAGCAGAGCTGACAATGATATTAAATGTTTTTCAACCTATAAATAATGCTTTTAATCCTTTTACAACTAGCTTGTATGCTGCAGAATCTTCCCTTTTATTAGAAGACTGTGGCACATTTAATTATAATACGACATCAGGATCGTTGTTTTCACTATTGTAAAACAATGCCCTAACTACCTTTCCTTATCTCCAGCTCCTCATTTAGGGATTGATCCATGTGGTCTTATGCCCAATCATTTTTGAAAAATGGATGTAACTCACTACAAAATTGGAAAATTAAAATTTATACATATTTGCATTGATACTTGTTCAAGATATCTTTTCCCTTCTCTACATTTGGGAGAAGCCTCTAAATGTAATCAATCATTGTTCACAAGCTTTTTTATACCATGGGATTACCCAAAGTCATTAAGACAGACAATAGGGTCAGTCTACAGTGGCAATAACTTTATCTCGTTTTGTAAAGAATTTGGTTTTAAACATAAAACTAGAATTCCTTATAACCCAACGGGTCAAAGAATTGTTGAGTGTGCATATCACACTTTTTAAAATTGGCTTTTTAAAACAGAGAAGGTGAAAACTATTCCCTTCTAGATCACCCAAAGCACACCTTGCCTTTGCTTTGTTTGTTTTGGATTTCTTGCAAACTGATGCTAAAAGTCAGTCTACAGCAGATCATCATTGGCAATTTGCCACTTCTAATTCTTTTTTTTTTTTTTTTGAAACTTCAAAACCTGTGAACTTATATACATGTAGACTATATTGCTTACCAAATTTAACAGCTACAGAATTTCAAAACATATGCTAAGGACTTTATACCATAGAAATGAAAGCATTACCAAATATTTTAAGGATTTATTTTTTTTATTCGATATATTTTTTATTTACATTTCAAATGATTTCGCCTTTTCTAGCCCCCCACTCTCCGAAAGTCCCATAAGCACCCTTTTCTCCCCCTGTCCTCCCACCTACCCCTTCCCACTTCCGCGTTCTGGTTTGCCCTATACTTCTTCACTGAGTCTTTCTAGAACAAGGGGCCACTCCTCCTTTCTTCTTGTACCTCATTTGATGTATGGATTATGTTTGGGGTATTCCAGTTTTCTAGGTTAATATCCACTTATTAGTGAGTACATACCATGAGTCACCTTTTGAGTCTGAGTTACCTCACTTAGTATAATGTTTTCTAGCTCCATCCATTTGCCTAAGAATTTCATGAATTCATTGTTTCTAATGGCTGAATAGTACTCCATTGTGTAGATATACCACATTTTTTGCATCCACTCTTCTGTTGAGGGATACCTGGGTTCTTTCCAGC
The DNA here is from genome assembly GCF_947179515.1 of Apodemus sylvaticus. Taxonomy (NCBI): domain Eukaryota; kingdom Metazoa; phylum Chordata; class Mammalia; order Rodentia; family Muridae; genus Apodemus; species Apodemus sylvaticus. The sequence continues at coordinate 157,743,491 of NC_067473.1, forward strand.
ATCTGCCAATTATAAATAGGGCTGCTATGAACATAGTAGAGCATGTATCCTTATTACATGGTGGGGAATCCTCTGGGTATATGCCCAGGAGTGGTATAGCAGGATCTTCTGGAAGTGAAGTGCCCAGTTTTCGGGGAACCGCTAGACTGATTTCCAGAGTGGTTGTACCAATTTGCAACCCCACCAGCAGTGGAGGAGTGTTTCTCTTTCTCCACATCCTCTCCAACACCTGCTGTCTCCTGAATTTTTAATCTTAGCCATTCTGACTGGTGTAAGGTGAAATCTCAGGATTGTTTTGATTTGCATTTCCCTAAGGACTAATGAAGTTGAGCATTGTTTAAGATGCTTCTCTGCCATCCGAAGTTCTTCAGGTGAGAATTCCCTGTTTAACTCTGTACCCCATTTTATAATAGGGTTGTTTGGTTTTCTGGAGTCTAACTTCTTAAGTTCTTTATATATATTGGATATTAGCCCTCTATCTGATGTAGGATTGGTGAAGATCTTTTCCCAGTTTGTTGGTAGCCGATTTGTCCTTTTGATGGTGTCCTTTGCCGTACAGAAACTTTGTAATTTTATGAGGTCCCATTTGTCAATTCTTGATCTTAGAGCATACGCTATTGGTGTTCTGTTCAGAAATTTTCTCCCTGTACCAATGTCCTCAAGGGTCTTCCCCAGTTTCTTTTCTATTAGCTTCAGAGTGTCTGGCTTTATGTGGAGGTCCTTGATCCATTTGGATTTGAGCTTAGTACAAGGCAATAAAGATGGATCAATTCACATTCTTCTGCATGCTGACCTCCAATTGAACCAGCACCATTTGTTGAAAAGGCTATCTTTTTTCCATTGGATGTTTTCAGCCCCTTTGTCGAGGAACAAGTGGCCATAGGTGTGTGGGTTCATTTCTGGATCTTCAATCCTGTTCCATTGATCTGCCTGCCTGTCACTGTACCAATACCATGCAGTTTTTAACACTATTGCTCTGTAGTATTGCTTGAGGTCAGGGATACTGATTCCCCTAGAATTTCTTTTGTTGCTGAGAATAGTTTTAGCTATCCTGGGTTTTTTGTTATTCCAGATGAATTTGTTAATTGCGTTTTCTAACTCTGTGAAGAATTGAGTTGGGATTTTGATGGGTATTGCATTGAATCTGTATATTGCTTTTGGCAAAATGGCCATTTTAACTATATTGAAGCTGGCGATCCATGAGCATGGGAGGTTTTCCCATTTTTTGAGGTCTTCTTCCATTTCCTTCTTCAGAGTCTTGAAGTTCTTGTCGTAAAGGTCTTTCACATGTAAGAGTCACCCCAAGATACTTTATACTGTTTGTGGCTATTGTGAAGGGGGTCATTTCCCTAATTTCTTTCTCAGCCTGCTTATCCTTTGAGTATAGGAAGGCCACTGATTTGCTTGAGTTGATTTTATAACCTGCCACTTTGCTGAAGTTGTTTATCAGCTGTAGGAGTTCTCTAGTGGAGTTTTTTGGGTCACTTAGGTAGACTATCATGTCATCTGCGAATAATGATAGTTTGACTTCTTCCTTTCCAATTTGTATCCCTTTGACCTCCTTATGTTGTCTAATTGCCCGAGCTAGTACCTCAAGTACAATATTGAAAAGATAAGGAGAGAGGGGGCAGCCCTGTCTAGTCCCTGATTTTAGTGGGATTGCTTCAAGTTTCTCTCCATTTAGTTTGATGCTGGCTACCGGTTTGCTGTATATTGCTTTTACTATGTTTAGGTATGGGCCTTGAATTCCCGTTCTTTCCAAGACTTTAAGCATGAAAGGATGCTGAATTTTGTCAAATGCTTTTTCAGCATCCAATGAAATGACCATGTGGTTTTTTTCTTTGAGTTTGTTTATGTAGTGGATTGCATTGATGGATTTCCGTATATTAAACCAACCCTGCATTCCCGGGATAAAGCCTACTTGATCATGGTGGATGATCGTTTTGATGTGTTCTTGGATTCGGTTGGCAAGAATTTTATTGAGTATTTTTGCATCGATGTTCATAAGGGAAATTGGTCTGATGTTCTCTTTCTTTGTTGGATCTTTGTGTGGCTTTGGTATCAGCGTAATTGTGGCTTCGTAGAAGGAATTGGGTAGTGTTCCTTCTGTTTCTATTTTGTGGAATAGTTTAAAGAGTATTGGTGTTAACTCTTCTTTGAAGGTCTGATAGAATTCTGCATTGAAACCATCTGGTCCTGTGCTATTTTTGGTTGGAAGAATTTCTATGACTCCTTCTATTTCTTTAGGCGTTATGGGACTGTTTAGATGATCTATTTGGTCCTGATTTAATTTTGGTATTTGGTATCTGTCAAGGAAATTGTCCATTTCCTCCAGATTCTTCAGTTGTGTTGAGTACAGGCTCTTGTAGTAGGATCTGATGATTTTTTGGATTTCCTCAGTTTCCGTTGTTATATCTCCCTTTTCATTTCTAAGTTTGTTAATTTGGATACTTTCTCTGTGCCCTTTGGTCAGTCTGGCTAAGGGTTCATCTATCTTGTTGATTTTCTCAAAGAACCAGCTCCTGGATTCTTTAATTCTTTGTACGGTTCGCTTTGTTTCCAATTGATTGATTTCAGCCCTGAGTTTGATGATTTCCTGCCTTCTACTCCTCCTGGGTGAATTGGCTTCTTTTTGTTCCAGGACTTTCAGGTGTGTCATTAAGCTGCTAGTGTATGCTCTCTCCATTTTCTTTTTGGAGGCACTCAGGGCTATGAGTTTACCTCTTAGCACTGCTTTCATTGTGTCCCAAAGATTTGGGTATGTTGTGCCTTGATTTTCATTAAATTCTAAAAAGTCTCTGATTTCTTTCTTTATTTCTTCTTTGGTCAAGGTGTCATTGAGTAGAGTATTATTCAGCCTCCATGTGTATGTGGGCCTTCTGTTGTTTTTGTTGCTATTGAAAATCACTCTTACACCATAGTGATCTGATAGGAGGCATGGGATTAGTTCGATCATCTTATATTTGTTGAGGTCTGCCTTGTGTCCAATTATATGGTCGATTTTGGAGAAGGTACCATGATGTGCTGAGAAAAAGGTATATTCTTTTGCTTTAGGGTGAAATGTTCTATAAATATCAGTCAAATCCAATTGGTCCAAAGCTTCAATTAGTTTTACTGTGTCTCTGTTTAGTTTCTGTTTTCCCGATCGGTCCATTGAGGAAAGTGGAGTGTTGAAGTCCCCCACAATTATTGTGTTAGGTGCAATGTGTGCTTTGAGCTTTAGTAAAGTTTCTTTTACAAATGAGGGTGCCTTTGCATTTGGCGCATAGATGTTCAGAATTGAAAGTTCTTGGTGGATTTTTCCTTTGACCATCAAGAAGTGTCCTTCTGTGTCTCTTTTGATGACTTTAGGTTGAAAGTCAATTTTATCTGATATTAGAATGGCTACTCCTGCTCGTTTCCTGTGACCATTGGCTTGTAAGATTGTCTTCCAGCCTTTTACTCTAAGGTAGCTTGTATCTTTGACACTGAGGTGTGTCTCCTGTATACAGGAAATTGTAGGGTCCTGTTTCCTTATCCAGTCTGTTAGTCTATGTCTTTTTATTGGGGAATTGAGACCATTGATGTTAAGAGATATTAGGGAATAGTGATTATTACTTCCTGTCATTTTTGATGTTCTTTTTATATTTGAGTGGTTATCTTCTTTTGGGTTTGATGAAAGAAGGTAACTATCTTGCTTTTTCCAGGGTGTAGTTTCCCTCCTTGTATTGGAGTTTTCCTCCTATTATTCTTTGTAGAGCTGGGTTTGTGGAAAGATATTGTGTAAATTTGGTTTTGTCATGGAATATCTTGGTTTCTCCATCTATGGTGAATGAGAGTTTTGCTGGGTATAGTAGTCTTGGCTGACATTTGTGTTCTCTTAGAGTCTGCATGAGATCTGCCCAGGATCTTCTAGCTTTCATGGTCTCTGGTGAGAAGTCTGGTGTGATTCTGATAGGTCTTCCTTTATATGTTACTTGGCCTTTCTCTCTTACTGCCTTTAATATTCTTTCTTTGTTTAGTGCATTTGGGGTTTTGATTATTATGTGACGGGAGGTATTTCTGCTCAGGTCCAGTCTGTTTGGAGTTCTGTAGGCTTCTTGTATATTCATAGGCATCTCTCTCTTTAAGTTAGGAAAGTTTTCTTCCATAATTTTGTTGAAGATATTTGCTGGCCCTTTCTGTTGTAAATCTTCACACTCATCTATACCTATAATCCTTAGGTTTGCTCTTCTCATTGTATCCTGGATTTCCTGGATGTTCTGGGATACAAGCTTTTTGCATTTTGTATTTTCTTTGACAGTTGAGTCAATGGTTTCTATGGCATCTTCGGCATCTGAGATTCTTTCTTCCATCTCTTGTATTCTGTTGTTTATATTTGCATCTATGGCCCCTGATTTCTTCTCAAAGTCTTCTATCTCCAAAGTTGTCTCCCTTTGTGATTTCTTAGTTGTTTCTACTTCTGTTTTTAGGTCCAGGATGGTTTCGCTCAGTTCCATCATTTTTTTGTCTCTGTTTTCCTGTAATTCTTTAAGAGATTTTTGTGTTTCCTCTTTCATGACTTCTGCCTGTTGACTCAAGTTCTCCTGCATTTCTTTAAGTTTGTTTTGCCTTTCTTCTTTATTGGCTTCTATCTCTTGGGCCTTATTCTCCTGCATTTCTTTAAGTGTTTTTTTGTGTTTCCATTATACGGGTTTCTAGCTTATTCATGTTCCTCTGCATTTCTTTAAGAGATTCATTCATGTCCTTTTTGTGTTCTTCTAGCAGCATCATGAACAGTGATTTTAAATCCAAATCTTGTTTCTCTGGTGTGCTGGCATAACCAGGACTTGCTGATGTTGGAGAGTTTGGTTCAGATGCTGCCATATTGCCTAGATTTCTGTTAGTAGCGTTCCTGCGTTTGCCCTTTGCCATCTTGTTCTCTGGAGCTAATTGGTCTTGTCTCTGGCTGGTGTTTCAGCCTCCTGAGAGGCTCTAGGGCTATTTCTGCACCACTGGAGGGCAGGGTTTCCCCTGTTGCAGATTGCTAATGTGCTTTCATCCTCTTGGGTGCCCTTGCAGCCCTAGTGTTCTTTGCCCCAGATTGTGTCTGTGAGCCAGAAGGTGCCCGTTTGCTCCTTCAGGGAGCGCTGAGGCTGTATGCTGCAGGGACCTTTTCTGTGTGCTGATCTCTCTGCTGGGCAGCAGGACTCCCAACCGGGTTGGTGCACACAAGGCTAGCCTAGCTGCTCAGGCCCTGAGTCTAGGCAAAAGCCTGGCAGGCCAATGTCTGAGCAAAGTTCCCCTCAGCTGAGAGTGTTAATTGGGTCTGTCAGGTGGCTAGGATGGTGGCGTGTGCGCGCTCCCTGAGAGTGCTGGGAGAGTCTGCTGGGCTAACAACCTCCTGGCTGGGTCAGCACACAGATGGCCCACCGAGCAGCCCAGGGCCTGGGAGCAGTCCAGGGCCTGACCGTCTGAGACCCCTGCTATGTCCGCCTCGGGCTATGCCTGTTAGCTAGTTTGGTTTTGCCTGCTAGGTCTCTCTGGCTTCCCGTAGGCAAAATGGCGGTGGTGCGCAAACCGGCCCGGATAAACAACCTCCTGGCCGGGTCAGGTCGGCACACAGGTGGCCCACCGAGCAACCCAGGACCTGGGGGCAGTCCAGGGCCTGACCGTCTGAGACCCCTGCTATGTCCGCCTCGGGCTATGCCTGTTAGCCGGTTTGGTTTTGCCTGCTAGGTCTCTCTGGCTTCCCTTAGGCAAAATGGCGGTGGTGCGTGCGCGCCAGCGGGGGAAGGGGGGGAACCTCCTGGCCGGGTTTGCACCCTGGTGGCCCCCCGATCAGCCCAGGGCCTGGGTGCAGGCCAACGCCCATCGGGCTTAGACCCCCGCGATGTTGGTCTCTGGTTATATTTGCGTACCTCAGTCTGATTTCTCTGGCGACCAAGAACCAATATGGAGGCCTCGTATCTGACTGGCAGGAGGCAGAGTTCTGGTGTGGCTTCTGTGTGGTGAAAGGCGCTGTAAATCCTCCACTGCTCGCAGCCTGGCTGGCCAGCGATGGCCAGTGGTCGTGGGCGCAGGGTCTTCCTGGACCCTGTCCGCTTGGTTCTACTGCTGATGGCCCTTCCTCTGGACCAGCCGCTGCTGCTGCTGCTGCCGCCACTGCCGCCGCTCTCTCTCAACCACTTCTAATTCTTATGCCATGGTTAAATGGCAGGACACTTTAACTAATACATGGAATGATACAGACCCTGTTTTATTATGGAGAAGATGTTCTATTTGTATTTTCTCTCAAAAAGTAGATGGAGCCTGATGGCTGCCAAAAAGATTGATATGATAGGTAAATAGAGATCCTGAATCAGCTGGTAAGTATGACTAATTCAATAATGTTCTTAAAGCTGCTTCTCCCATATTGGGAAAGTAGGCTGTTTTCCTCTAGCCATTAATTTCCAAGCCAGAGTTTATTCCTGAGCTACTAATTTCCAACCAAATTAAAAACCATGGGCCCTCCAGAGAAACAGTCCAAGCAGTTTTTCCTTTTAATCTCTTATTTTGTGTTTCAAGCAGGTATCTTTCAGATACTACACTCAAAGGTGGGCTGCTACAGCAATGGCTTCCAGGACTTGAAGGTGGGCTGCTATGAAAGCCAGCCTGCTCATATTCATAAGACATTTACTTTACCAATGTATCTCCACAAATGGAGCTGCATAGAACTCAGATCTATGCATGTTTTGTTAATTAAACAAACATGGGCACCAGTTATGAGGTGTGAGGTGAGGCACTGCAAGGGAAAAAGGAAATGTCCTGCTTCTCAGTTTCCCTGAAAGTAAGCCTGGCTGCATAGGGGTCGACGTTGAGAGACTGTCCTTTAAAATAATAAGGCAGTCTATTTCCCCTCCCCTGAAAAGGACATCAATTAATATTTAAGGTGGTCAAGGCCAATGCTTTCCCTCATTGGTCAATGCCCATCGTCGTGGATATATTTATCCACTAGTTTTTCTTAAAATTAATAAAAATGGAGGGATTGTGACCTCCTCCTGCCCACTGTTCTCAAGAATAGCAGCCAGCAACCTGCTCCGCCTGCCTCCGGAAAAACAAGAAGAGCCTGTTTCCAGCCTTCAGGGCAGGGGCTTGGCCTGCCTTTGTTGCTTGGGAAAGAAAGCATTAAAGATGGAGACTTGAACCAGAAGCCATGTGTTTTTGTGTCTCTCCATGTGTTTTCTCTTGTAAACTGTTCCTTACCCATCTCTCCTTCCAGAGAACCCATTGTTGGAATGTATGAGCTTGACTCTATAGCCAAATAAAAGCAATTCTGTCTAGTATGACATAAAATTGCCTAAGTAAAAAATAAGCAATAACTGAGAGAAAAGGTAAGCTTGAAATACTCTAAATGTTTCTTGAACTTAAGATGGTAATGTACCCAACATTACAGAGTGCAAACACACTCTTGATTTAAAACTAAGCAAGACATAAATAAGCTTTGTTCAAAAACATAATGAAAACCACTTAGGCCAAGTAGTCTTTTCTGTGCTGATTTTTGAGGATGGTTGAGCAATAATCCCTCCTAATGTTGCAAGGTCCAATTTTAGTTTGAACTGGGCTTTGTCTGGTAATCATGTTTAAAACAATTCCTTTGCTAGATAAAAAAAAAAAAATACCTGAAAAATACATGGTCAAGGATATAAATTTCTATGATTCTCCAAGTCCCGTTGAATCCCTGGCCTTATACCTCTTTTTCGTTCCCACATTTACCATAACATAGTCTCTCCTTGAGAGTAGATTCCAATGACTGTAAATGATATCAGCTCTCACTCTGTGAAGTCAATGTGAAACTCCTAACTCTGAAAGAGAAAAGCACTACCCATGGTGACTGTGTACTCTCTCAGGAGACTCTATCCACTGATCATTTGGATATCCTCAGGATAAAAACTCTGTGTTTCCCTTGGGACTCTTCCTAGTCTTGCATCCATGTTGTTTCACCTGAGCATAGAGAAGACCACAAAAACATCCCAAGACTGAAACTTACATGATAAATTGTGTTCCTTGTCAGGCCTTTCAGAAGGGAGAAACAGAAACCATGAAATTTCTGTAACAGAACTCATGATTACATTGAAATTAACCTGTGTTGAATATAAAGACTAAGCCTGCATATGACTAACAGAGAAGAATCACATTTTAAAATATCTGTTACTTTTATTCCACACAAATGATGTGCTCTCATTCTTAAACTTAAAATTCCCAGTCCCATTACATTGTTTAAAAAATTAAAAAACAAAAACAAAAAAACAAAAAACAAAAAAACAAAACCCTGTGACTTAAAGAAACATCTAGTAGCCATACCTAAACTCACCACTTGTAGGCAACTATCTAAACTTTGATGGCTGGGTTCATTGTGTCTAGTTGGCTCAAGGATTGCAGGGACAGGTAACTAAATTGCAGATGCCATTCTCTGGTGAAATGCATTGGCTTCACACCACTCTTTTGAATATTCTAACATGGTTCATTTTACACAAGATACAATAAATTCCTTTGTCTTAAAGAATTCATTTAAAGACCTTATTTCTGTAATGGCCACCTGACCTCAGTAGGATCATATAGCATTTGGGAAGAAACATACATCCTAGTAAACCAGCACTGGAGGCCAGAATTGAAAAGACTTCCACAGCTACCATGGTTTTGCCTATGAAGCTCCAGTAAGTGGGTATAAAAGAAATCCACACACTACAGAAAACTGAATGAAGTTTTCTCATTGCCTCATTGAAGGTGTCAGGTAGCCTTCTAGCCAGAAAAGCAATAAGCAAGCTGAGACTGGCCAGAAAGCCCAAGTACCCCAGAACACAATAGAAAGCAAGACTGGAACCCTCATTATATAAGAGGATGATCTGCCCATATGCTGACTGCATGTCAACATCAGGGAAGGGAGGATATGTTCCCAGTCAGATTGCTCAGATGCACACTTGAATGACGGAACTACAACAGACTATAGCATTTGAGAGTTGGGTAACCATCCACATTTGGAAGGTGCTTCCTGGTTTGATGGTTTTGAAGGCCATGACCACAATGAAGGCCTTTGCCAAAATAGCAGAAACAGCAACAGAAAATACAACCCCCAAAATCATTTGTCTCAAGACACAAGTGACTGTTCTAGGTTGGCCAATGAATATCAATGAGCAAAAGAAACAGCATTAAAGAAACAAAGAGGACATAACTGAGATTTCTGTTATTTGCTCTGACAATGGGTGTGTCCCGATAGCGAATGAATAATCCTAAAATCATGGCTGAAAAGGCAGATAAATTAATGGCCACAGAGACTAAAATGATTCCCAGAGTATCTTCATGGGATAAAAATGCTATACTTTTAGGGAGACAATGATTCCTCTGCTTATTTGAATACTGATCTTCAGGACATTTGAAGCATTGATCCATACCTGAAAATGAGGCAGATTGTTTTATTATATTCTACCCATAAATCTCCAAATGTACCTATAAGACCTTATCTTGCACAGAGAAATTGTTGAATTTTCTAGAAAATGTCTGTGGATATATTCACGGAAACAAGATATTGAAAAACAATTAATGAATAAGTTATTTTTTTTCTGAGAGAAAAATACATATACACTGTATGCATGCTATATTCAGAATGTGAGTGGACTTGAACATTATGAGAGAATGAGAAATGTTGAAATGATGTTGAGGGGAAATCAGACATCTGAAAATTATATTTGATTTTTTTATGGAAGAACGAAAAAGTTGACTTTGAGAGTTTACTATTTTTCTCTTTGTTCAATTTGTTTAGCAAATATTGTTTATTACTTAAGAACATCATATATGTATATCATGTATTTTAATCAAGTCTACCCCAATTCCTTCCCCCTGCAACTCCTTCTCTCTGTCCCTCCAATAATTCTTTCTCTCAACTTTATTTCTAATGTGTTTTATTTTTCCCCACTGAGTTCACTTCATGCTGTCTTGATGCATGTCAATATAGAGCTATCGACCATAGCATGGGCAGGACCACATATTTGACACAAACAAACAGATGATGCTGATAGCAGGTTTCAAGAAGGACATAAATAACTCCATTAAAGAAGTACAGGAGAACATGAGTCAACACGTAGAAGCCCTTAAAAAGAAAACACAACAACCGCTTAAAGAAACACAACAGAATATGGATCAACAGATAGAAGCCCATAAAGAGGAAACATAAAAATCACCTAAAAGCATACAGGAGAACAAGCGTCAACAGGCAGAAATCCTAAAAGAGGAAACTCAAAAATCCCTTAAAGAATTACAGGAAAATGCGAAGAAAGAAGTCAAGGAACTGAGCAAAAATATCCAGGATATACAAAGGAAGTAGAAACAATTAAGAAATGACAAAGGGAGACAACTTTGGAGATAGAAAACCTTGGAAAGAAATCAGGTGTCATAGATGCAAACATCAACAACAGAATACAAGAGATAGAAGAAAGAATCTCAGGAGCTGAAGATCCCATAGAAAACATTGACTTGTCAGTCAAAGAACATGCAAAATGCAAATATTGTAACCCAAAAGATCCAGGAAATCCAGGACACAATAAGAAGACCAAACCTAAGGATTATAGATATAGAGGAGAGTGAAGATTTACAACTTAAAGGGCCAGTAAAAATCTTCAACAAAATTAAAGAACTCTTCTCTAATCTAAAGAAAGAAAAACCTATGGGCAGACAAGGAACTTACAGAAATAAAAACAGACTGCACCAGAACAGAAATACCTCCCATCACATAAAAATCAAAACTCCAGATGCATTAAACAGAGAAAGAATATTAAAAAGAGTAAGAGAATCCTCTGGGTATATGCTCAGGAGTGGTATAGCAGGATCTTCTGGAAGTGAGGTGCCCAGTTTTCGGAGGAACCGCCAGACTGATTTCCAGATTGGTTGTACCAATTTGCAACCCCACCAGCAGTGGAGGAGTGTTCCTCTTTCTCCACACACTCTCCAACACCTGCTGTCTCCTGAATTTTTAATCTTAGCCATTATGAGTGGTGTAAGGTGAAATCTGCTCTACTATGTTCATAGCAGCCCTATTTATAATTGCCAGATGCTGGAAAGAACCCAGGTATCTCTCAACAGAAGAGTGGATGCCAAAAATGTGGTATATCTACACAAATGAGTACTATTCAGCCATTAGAAACAATGCATTCATGAAATTCTTAGGCAAATGGATGGAGCTAGAGAACATCATACTAAGTGAGGTAACCCAGACTCAAAAGGTGAATCATGGTATGCATTCACTAATAAGTGGATATTAACCTAGAAACCTGGAATACCCAAAACATCATCTACACATCAAATGAGGTACAAGAAGAAAGGAAGAGTGGCCCCTTGTTCTGGAAAGACTCAGTGAAACAGTTTTCGGCAAAACCAGAAAGGGGAAGTGGGAAGGGGTGGGTGGGAGGACAGGGGGAGAGAAGGGGGCTTACGGGACTTGCGGGGAGTGGGGGGCTAGAAAAGGGGAAATCATTTGAAATGTAAATAAAAAATATATCGAATAATAATAAAAAAAACAGAGTTCTTCATAGAGAGGCGCAGCTGTCACCTACAGAAGAACTTCAGAAAGGATCAGTCTAATGATATTATCAGAAATAGAATTTTTTTCAAAAAAAAAAAAAAGCAGTAAGAGAAAAAGTCCAAGCATCATATAAAGAAAGACCAATCAGAATTACCCCAGACTTCTCACCAGAGATCATGAAAACCAGAAGACCCTGGGAAGATATCACACAGACTCTAGAAGAACACAAATGCCAGTCCAGACTACTATACCCAGCAAAACTCTCAATCACCATAGATGGAGAAACCAAGATATTTCATGATAAAACCAAATTTACACAATATCTTTCCACACATCCAGCCCTACAAAAGGATAATAGATCAAAAATGCCCATACAAGGAGAGCAGCTACACCCTTGAAAAAGCAAGATAGCAATCTTATTTCAACAAACCCTAAAGAAGATAACCACACAAATATAAAAATAACATCAAAAATAACAGGAAGCAAAAATCGCTATTCCTTAATATCTCTTAAAATGAATGGACTCAATTCCCCAATAAAGAGACATAGACTAAAAGACTGGATACATAAACAGAACCACAAATTTTGTGGCATACAGGAAATGTACCATGTTGTCAAAGAAAAACACTACCTCAGAGTAGAAGGCTGGAAAATAATTTTCCAAGAAAATGGTACAAAGAAATAAGCTTGAGTAGCCATTCTAATACTGCATAAAATCAACTTTCAATGTAAAGTCATCATAAAAAGACAAGGAAGGACACTTCATACTCATCAGAGGAAAAACTACCAAGAAGAACACTCAATTCTAAACATATATACTCAAAAGGGCACACTCAGTCATAAAAGAAACTTTACTAAAGCTCAAAGCACACATTACACCTCACACAATGATTGTGGGTGACTTCAGTCCACTCTCCTCAATGGACCAATCAGGGAACACAAACTAATCAGAAACACAGTGAAACAAATTGAAGTTTTGGACCAAATGGATTTAACAGATATATAGAGAGAACATTTCAACCTAAATCATAAGAATATACCTGTTTCTCACCACCTCATGGAACCTTCTCCAAAATTGACCACATAATTGGTCACAAAACAAACCTCAACAGATATGAGAAGATTAAAGTAATTCCATGCCTCCTATCAGATAACTACAGATTATGACTTGTCTTCAATAGCAACAAAAATAACAGAAAGCCCATATAAACATGGAAGATGAACAATGCTCTACTCAATTATACCTTGCTCAAGGAAGAAATAAGGTTAGAAATTAAAGACTTTTCAGAATTTAATGAAAATGAAGGCACAACATTATGGGACACAATGAAAGCAGTGCTAAGAGGAAAACCTATAACCCTGAGTGCCTCCAAAAGAAACTGTAGAGAGTATACACTAACTTCTTAATGGCACACCTGAAAGCTCTGGAAAAGAAAGAAACACCGAAGTTCCTCTTCTAGTACACCGAAGCGGAGAAGAAGGCAGGAAATCATCAAAATCAGGGCTGAAATGAACCAAGTTTAAACAAAAAGAACCATACAATGAATCAAGAAAACTAGGAGCTGGTTCTTTGAGAAGATCGACAAAGATAGATAAATAGTAAGCCAGACTAATCAAAGGACACAGAGACAGTATCCAAATTAGCAAAGATCTTTACCAACAGTATATCTGACAGATGGCTAATATCCCATATATAAAAAGAACTCAATATGTTAGTCCAGATTTAGTCCAAGTAACACCAGTAAAAAAAAATGGGGCGAATAGCTAAACATAGAATTTTCAACTGAGGATTATTGCATGACTTAGAAGCAACTAAATAAATGTTCAACGTCCTTGGTCATCAGGGAAATGCAAATCAAAACAGCCCTGAGATTTCACTGCACACTGGTCAGAATGGCTAAGATTACAAACTCAGGAGACAGCAGGTGCTGGAGAGTTTGTGGAGAAAAACGAACACTCCTCCACTGCTAGTGGGATTGCAAGGTGGTATTACCACTCTGGAAATTAGTTTGGTGGTTACTCAAAAATCTTGGCATAATACCACTGGAGGGCCCTGCCAAACCACTCCTGGGCATATACCCAGAGGATTCTCCAGCATGTAATGAGAACACATGCTCCTCTATGTTCATAGAAGTCCTATTTATAATAGCCAGAAGCTGGAATGTGCCAAGCTATCCCCCAATGGAGGAATGGATACTGCGAATGTGGTATATATACACAATGGGGTGCTATTCATCCATTAAAAACAATGAATTCATGAAATTCTTAAACAAATGGATGAAACTAGAAAATACCATCCTTAGTGACGTAATCCAATCACAGAAGAACACTCATGGTATGCATTCACTGATAAATGGATATTAGCCCAGAAGCTTACAATACACAAGATACATTTCATATATCAAATCATGCCCAAGAAAGTGGAAGAACAACGTATGGATTTCTGGGTCCTGTATAGAAAGTAGAAAACATACCCACAGAAGGAGATATAGAGACAAAAGTTGGAGAAGAGTCTGAGGGAAAGATCATCCAGAGACTACCCCTCCCAGGTATCCATCCTATATACAGTTACACAACCCAGACACCATTACAGCTGCCCACAAGTGCTGGCTGACCTGAGCAAGATATACCTATCACCTGGGAGGCTCTGCTAGTGCCTGACAAATACAGAAAGAAACACTCTCAGCCAGCAATTGAATTGAGCACAGGATCCCCAATGGGTGAGCTAGAGAAATGACACAAGACCTGAAGGTGCTTGCAGTGCCACAGGAGGAATAACAATATGAGTCATCCAGTATAACCAAAGCAACCAGTGAGAAAACCATCAACCAAAGAGTACACATGGAATTACCCACAGCTCCAGACACATAGGCATCAGATGATGGTCTTGTTAGACACCAAAGGGAGGAGAGGCCCTTGGTCCTGGAAAGGATTAATGCAGTAGTGTTGAGCAATAACAGGACAGGGAAGCAGGGGAGGGTTGATTGGGGAAGAGGAGATAGCTTATGGGATTTTCAGGTGAGGGGGGAACCAGGAAAGGGGACAACATTGGAAATGAAAATAAAGAATATATCTAATAAAAAATTATGAATTTTAAATTTCAATGAAAGTATAGTGCTAATAACAGATAACATATGTTGCATTTTAATGGATACATATGTAAACAATTTCTGTTGTAAACTTCTTAATCAAATGGTGATTTGAATTTATGTTTGTACTTTAAGTAAACTTCTATAAAAAAGGACTTGGTTGAAAAAATCATGTACTCTATTTGCCTAGAAACAGTGCAAAACACTAGGAATGAATACCCCGGAGGCCAATACTACATCAAAGCAGGAGGTGAGAACAAGATGGGAAGGAAATGAACAGCACAGTAGAATAACTTAGAAATTATAAGTGAACTTAGAGATTAAAAAGGAACTTAGAAATTGGGAAGGATTTTTTTTTTCAGCAAGCACTTCTTTTTTTTTTCCATTTTTTTTATTTGATATATTTTTTATTTACATTTCAAATGATTTCCCCTTTTCTAGCCCCCTACTCCCCGCAAGTCCCGTAAGCCCCCTTCTCTCCCCCTGTCCTCCCACCCACCCCTTCCCACTTCCCCGTTCTCAGGACTGAAGCCTAAGCTCCATATCACAGGAGCTAGCTGTGCTGTGAGCTCCCAGACTGCCTCTGGGTGCACACCAGGTCTCCCACTTCCTGGAGACCGAGTGCTGTGGCCCAGGCTGTTCAGACCCCAAAGCAGGCACCTGAAGGCTCCTGCTGGGGCCCGATGGATTCACCAGAGCACACCAACTTCTCCTGGGAAGAATTTTTTAAAGAGAGGTTTTGGAGTAGAGAATTATTTGGAGAAGAACTTGGAAATAATAAAATCTCTTTTCAGTGTCCCTTTTTTTTCCAGAGACTATCCTTAGGAGACTGTGAGTCTCAACCTCCAAGTTCATGCAGAGATAAGAAGGAAGGCTACTTTATATAATCCCCAACTGTTTTATTATGAGGTCCTAAATGCCAGATGCTATAGTTTCTGGCCTCTAGAAGATCTGAGAGGCAGGCCAGGTACTACTGCAAAGTAACTTAGACTATATAAGGTAAATGTTTCCTTATTGAAAAGCATCTATCAATATCTCACAAGACCAAGCCTTGCTCTCCATCCACCACCACTCAACTCTTTACCACCTCAGCTACCTCCAAGAGAGAACTTGACTGTCAGAGCAGGTCTCTAACAGGAATAGATGGAAACTAAAACTCTCTAGCATTTACTGCCATTTATGTTTAGGAACAGTAATATTTTCTTCTGATTCTTTTATTTTCTTTTTTTATCCAAGGATGTATCATCATTCTAGAAATAATGCTGAAGCCAATACATTTTAGGTCAATAGTTTTTTTTTATGGTGAAAAACTCTTGTTTTGGATGAGTTCCTTAATATCCTGGATTAAACTCTGATTAGAAGTTTATCACTGGAAAATTTTTACGGTGACAATGCCATGATCTATGGATACAGCTGAGTCTAGGGCTGCATATAAGGCTTTAGGTTCTATTCCCAGCACAAAAATGTGTTAAATATATGATGATGATAGAAATATTATTCTCAGAATTTTTAGTAAACTAGAATCATATCACCCAATCAACATCCTGATTTTCAGTAAATGTAAACTTGCAAATCACTCACAGCCCTCCCTGTACATCACTCACAGCCCTGTACATCATTCACAGCCCCACACATCACTCACAGCCCTGCACATCACTCACAACCCTACCCATCACTCACAGCCCTGTACATCACTTACAGCCCTGCACATCACTCACAGTCCTACACATCACTCACAGCCCCCAACATCACTCACAGCCCCTTCATCCTCTGGGATCTCTCAGTACTTGGTTATACTGAAGCCTGATGCTGTTTTACCGTACCAAGGAATGCATAATGAGAGCTCTCTTAAGAATCGAAGTTTTCAAACAAAAGCTTTTAGTTCATACAGGAAATACTTATTTAATCATAAACAAATAGTTATGGAATTTCTACAATTCACCATAGGAAGTAAACCCTGGGTCCCAGTGTCCCTGTGTCCCAGGGTTCCAGAAAAGGACTGCTGTATCTGCCATCAATGTCACTTTGATACATTCTCTCTAGCAGTTCCTCTCACTTGACAAGTCTGTATTTTGTCTCAGCTGTCTCTAGGTTTTATGACTTTAGCACTTTATATGGTTTCTTGGAAGTCTAATTTCCATTTAAAAAGAAACATTTCTTATATTAATATTTATTGCAAGCATGACATAAGGTCATGCTCTATAATGCATCTCATACTTTAGGGTATACAGGGAGCACTAACTGTTTACAGTATACACAGAGCACTAACCTTACCCATTAATACTGCTATAGCTGTAATAGAACCAGTAGTGAAAAGCAGGGAACCAAAGAAAAGAAACTTAAACTCAAAGCAGATGTGCAGAAGACAAAGACAAAGCTGTACCTGATAGAGGAGAACACTCCTGTGGTCATAGTCACCCAGAAGGCTCAGTCCTCCTGCTGCAGGGCATGATTAAGAAAAGAAACTTAGTTACTTGGACTCATTAGACATTGACTCAGAGACCTCTTGCTAGGCAGGCAAGAGGCTCAAATTTGGAAAACACTTTCCTAGCCAAAAAGAAGAAAGAAAGAAAGAAAGAAAGAAAGAAAGAAAGAAAGAAAGAAACAAACAAACAAACAAACAAACAAACAAACAAAGAACAGAGGGAGAGAGGGAAGAGAGAGGGAGGGAAGGAAGAAAGGAAAAGGAAGGAAGGAAGGAAGGAAGGAAGTAGGAAATAATTGAGGAAGGAAGAAAGAAAAAGGGAATGGAAGAAAAGAAAAGAAATGAAGAAAATCAAAGTAAGGGCACAGAAAAACAAACACACGTTGGGAGAAGTAGAAAGAGTCTACTCCAAGTCTTTATTATTGCTTTCAGTGTTTTTATAGTTTTTTTTTTTTTTACAAAATCTATATAAAAATTACTTCATATGCAAAATATTTAAAAGGGGGGGAATTATAGCACAGACGATATAAATTCAAAGCAGTGTTTCATTGTATCAGTTCATTATAAGTTAAAAGAAACAGTTTCATATGGCCTTGCTTTTCCACAGTGAACACCTATGGGATATTTCTTAGATATATCATTGAATAAATGTTTTCTCATTGATCATTATTTTTTCCAATCTGATTTTTTCCCTAGCACAATTAATCCAAGAAACATGAAGGTATAAAGAGAGAGCTCTATTTGCAACTTTTATTTTATAGGGCCCTTGAGAATACTTGTATCAATTTAGGAGCTCTTTAAAAATCATGATCAGCAATTAGAAAATCGTCAAATCATTAAAACAGCTTGATTACATGAAAGTATATCTTCATATTGATTCTGAAGGAAATGTACCCAATAAAATGAGTAAATACAGAGGAAATTAAGCTACATAATATGGTGAGGAAAGAGGAACAATATCTAAGTCAAAGTATCTGGGTGCACCCAGATACTTTCAGAATGAACCCATTACAACAACTCAAAACTGTGGACTATCTACAGAAATTTTACTCACTTGTCATAGCATTGCCTAGATGGCTTCTGTTAGAAACTTAAAGGAATAGTACATGAGGGTTGGGGAGCAATGAGTTTTACTTGTACAACTTGTACACAGAGACAGGTTGTAGAGAGTACAAGCTAGACACAGGTAATGACAGAACCAGGAGAACTTGAGAAGGAGTCAAAAGATTAGAACATATTGCCAAACTTAGTATGAAGCAAAGCAGAGCAAATTCAGTCAGAAACTGAGAGAAGTCAGATTGAAACAGTCAGCTTGAAGAAGACATTGAGCCAGAATACCTGAGTTAAACCAGCCAGCCAGAACTCAGAAAGAGGTAGAGATGAGGAACTTCTTCAGCTTTAAGTCTCAAAGGCAATAAATGTTCTAGAACTAGAATAGACTATAGGAGTCTAGAAGCATCCTGAAGTAGAATTAGGATAGCAGGTAGAGGCAATAAGCCTCAGAGATGACAATTAACTTCATAAAATCAAAGTTATATCCACATGTTTCATCCACATGTGTTTATTTTATTTATTTACTGAAGGCAGTTACTTCCACTAAGGCCTTGACCACAATGATCCATCCAAACAGCTGTCCAAGATGTTGTTTCTTTTTTCTTTCTTCTTTTTTCTTTCTTGTGGGTAACCGTCCTGAGCTATTTGGACTTATGCTTACTCACAGCCCTAAGGTGACAGCTGATGAGAAAGAAGGGCAATTAACAAAGAGCTGTTTCCATGAGCTGTTGGTGCAAGATTCCAAGAAAAAACACAGAAATTTCCTGCCAGTGTAAACACCAGGTCTCTCCACTGGATGAAGTTTTCGCTTCCTGCTTCGGTCACCAAGAATACTTCCGCCCTTCCCCTTCTTACTATTTTGTCAAGGTCACTTCCTTCTCTGTAAGCCTTAAAACCCGTTCGCGTTCCAGACATTAAACGAGACCTCAACATCTGAACACTGCCTGGTCTCCTTCTTTCTCTCCCCCATTTTGACCCTCAGGTAGCACCTCTTCAGAACCCTTAATAACTGAACCTGCTGGATTGGTCACTTTCTAGATAAGCCATGGTTGTATCTGATCATTACAAGAATGAAACCATCTGAAGAATTAATCCAAAATGAATAAGTAATTCTTACACTGATTTGTATGCAGAAAGTTCTGGTATTCAGCATTAGAAAGGACAAAATAAGGGCACCTTCAGCCTGATGGCACTCAACATTCCCTTAACCCTGTTCTCTGAGCAATTCCACTCTGAGCACAGCACACAGTGCTTGTGGGACCATGGTGTGTGTAGCTTGGTAAGGCATGTCCACTCTGGAGACTCAACTTCATAATCCTGTGGCCATCAGTCACATGTGGCATTTCCCACTCCCTAGTGTTTTTGCTGGACTCCACCTCTGCACTCACCTGGCTACAGGCAGGCTTTCCTTAACCCTCCTACCCTCCTAGTTCTCTTTCATCCTGTTCCTTTTCACCCCCCCTCACTATCTCTTGCTCTCTCTGTCTCTCTGTCTCTCTGTTTCTCTCTCTCTCTCTCTCTCTCCCTCTCTCTCTATCCTCTCTCCTCTCTTTCTTCACTCTCTTCTCTCTCTCTCTCTCTCTCTCTCTCTCTCTCTCTCTCTCTCTCTCTCTCTCTGTCTCTCATCTCTCTCTTTCTCTTATTCTATCTTTCTCATGGTCATGGCCATCCCTCATCTCTCTATCTTCTGTTTCTCCTTTTCTCATTTTATTCTTAATAATAAAACATAAAACAATGAACTGACTCTTTTATTAAACCCACATTGTAAAAGCATGGTGCAAGCCTCACCATTTCCAACTGCCATGGGAAAGGATCCAAGCCACCCCCCTCTCAGCCTGCTGTGCCCCCTCAAAGCTAAGCAGCTTCAACAATAACAGGTATTCAGGACTGTGATAATGGCCCCGCCCACTAGCCCTGTAGCTCCTGTCCTGTGGGCCTTCAGTGTGTTTGTTCCTACTGGTTTTCCTATCCCCTCAGGATCTGCATGCCAGAGCTCTCCTATGAAGGAACTCCTGCCACCATCACCTGAACACTCTCCTCCTTTTTTTTTCTCCACAAGTGCTGACTTTAAAGATACTCACCTGATTGTCCTCTACACCTAAATTTATAAGCTTGTCATTTAGGGAAAGATGCTGAACACTGTGAGATTCAATCGCAAACTCTCCATCTTTCACTTGAGTTTTGGTACCACTCTGCAGAGAATAGTAATTGAAGATGTCAAACTTGGTTTCTGAATCTTCCTGGTTCACAATGTTCTCCTCATTGTTGTTTCTCCCAAGTTTGCCCTTTTGTAAGAATACATGGAGCTAAAAGAGAAAATATCTGTCAGAAAATGCAGTATAACTCACTGGGATGCAAATATACCGGTTACTATAATTGCCCTCTATTTCACTCACTGTATGTTCTTGTGACTTTGATTTTCATTTCATTTATCAAACATTTATCATAAAGCTAGTACACGTAGGGCAATGCAAAGACATTAACATAGTTATATGCTTTTCACAAACCCTATCACCACTATTCAGGTTTTATTTCTGAACTTTTCTCAGCCATTCAGTGATGATTCTGGCAACCAGATTATAAATTTTGAAAATTACAATTTGAAAAACTATGAAAAATAAAAACAATCAGAATGAGGTTGTTTAAACTTTTGCATGAATTTTTTAGAAAAGCCACAATTTTTCACCACTATACATAACTAAGAAAGTTCAAATAAAATAAAATTTTCAGATTTTAAAATATAAAATTTGTAAATAAGGAAGGAGGCAAAATAAGAAGACCTGTGGTACAGGAATGTATAGGAACATGTGATGTAGGCCTGCAAAGGTGGATGGGAGTCAGAGAGAATAGAGTAGGGTAAGTTAACCAAATATGAAGATTAAGAAGAAGTCATATATAGCTACAACTTTAAACTAGTTACAAAGTAAAGCATTGGGAAACCATTGGGAAAGAGGGTATTGAAAGAATGAACAAATCAGATGCTGGTTAGGAGGTGCATGAACTACTGTCTTTTAGGTGTGACATGGTCATGGCACTCAGGAGCTTATGGTAGCTAAGTTTGCCTGTATAGAAACAGAACAAGATCAAGCCCATAAAAATGTTTAACTTCAGATGAGGGAGGAGGTTTATGGGTTCAAGCCCATCACATGAACAATGTAAGAATTTAAAAGATTCTAAAGGAGAGGAAACCATTTTCATTAGAAATAACAACATTTTTGAATTCCTTATGCTCATGGGATAACTGCATATTCATGCCCATGTGGAAGGCCCTGTGGGTCATAAATCTAGTGGGTCATGAAAGAAAAAATCAAATCAAAAGACATGGATATAGAATAGCGAGATAGTGGGAAGCTGGAGGATCTGTGAGTATGCAGAGAGCTAAGAGACTTAGAGAAATGGGTATGAAGAAAAATATTTTCTATTTGCATGCTTATTGTACCTGTCAAAGAATACATTGTTTTAATAGACTATATACAGTAGATATACAAACAACTACATCTGACCTTATAATTTAAATTAAAAACAAACAAACAAAAAAACAATTCTCTGAAGAATTAAGTGAAAAATATCCCTTCCTTAGAGAGGAGGATGATTTACTTTAAAGGTTGAATCAGCAAAATTCTCTCCTAATAAAATGAAGGGATAATGAATATGATCACATTTAAAAATACTCGGGAGTAAAATTTAATTCATGTTCCAATCTTGTAGAAAAGTTAAAGGAAACTTTCACAGAAAAGAAAAATTGTGTTATCTAGGAAATTAAACTGACATACAGTCAAGAACAGCAAAGAAGCATAATAACACAGTTAAACTGACTATTGTATCTTCTTTATCTTTGTGCTAGGCTATAATATGCTCAAAACCACAAAGTGAATGCAATACCACCTGGGCATATCTTTAGATAAATGAAACACTTGACAATACTGCTACACCAAATAGAAAAGGGAAGGAGAAGAGTTGCCAAATGTGTCAGCATTACTGATAAGCAGTACTTGCAAATGTGTCTTGAACATGTTTGAAAACCACCAGAATATTTTAAGTATAATTGATATTCTTAGAGAAAATTCGAATGGAACATATTCAATTGAATCTAAAGAAGTCAGATAAAAAGATGAACAAAAGGGGTCAAATGCCCCAAATAGAAAATTCTCACATGATAGACATTATTAAAATGATTAATAGTGAGTTTAAGGTAAGTACACTAAATGCATGAATTTAAAACAGAAACAAATTAGAGTAAAATACTACACTCAACCAGACAATCAAAAAGTTGTCAAGACTTGACTGTGTGCTTGTTGACATGAAATCCAGAGGGAGAGTCAGTGTTCCTGACACAAAACATGCAGTCAATATGGGGCACTGTGAAAAAACTAATTTAATAGAAATAAAAATCAAGATAATGGGAATAGAACAAGGAGAAGATCCTAGCTCAAAGGCCCATATTTAACACACTCAAAAAAGAAAAATTACCTAATTCCTAAAAAAAAAAGAAAATTAAAAAAGAAAAAAATGCCTATAAATGTACAAGAAGTATATAGAAGACAAAATAGATTGAATCAGAAAATAAACTCACTTTGCTGTACAATAATCAGAACACTGAACATATAGAAAATAGAATAATAAACGCTTCAAGTAGAAAGTTCCGAGTAACATATACAGGTAGATGTATTCAAATTGCATAAACATCTCAGTGGAGACTCTAAAAGCTAGAAAGGTCTAGGAGATTACATTATAGACTCTAAGATACCACAGATGCCCAGATCACTATACCCAGCAAAATTTGCAATCACCATTGCTGGAGAAAGCAAGATATTCTGTGATAAACACAAATTTAAGCAATATCTACCCACAAATTCATTGCTACAGATGGTGCTAAAATGAAAACTCTAGCCCTAAAAGGTAAAATATACCAATGAAAACATAAGAAATACATAACCTCACAGCCAAAAAACAAAAACAAAAACAAAAGAGAGAAGTATGCAGAAAAACAAACACACATACACTCATAATCACACATAGCACCACTTCTGGCATCAGATAAAAACAAGAAACTTCATTGATATCTCTCAATATCAATGGACTCAATTCCTCAATAAAAGGACACAGGCTATCAGAACGGATCTGAAAGCAAGATCCAACCTTTCAAAGCATATATGAAACACATCTCAAAATTGACATAGTAGTTACATCAGATTAAAGGGTTGGGGAAAGGATTTCTAAACTAATGGACCTAAAAGTCAAGGTACAGTAGATATTCTAACATCTGACAAAATAGACTTCAAAATAAAATTACTCAAAAGAGATGGGAAAGAACATTCATACTCATCAAAGGACAAATCCACCAATATGACATCCTAATTCTCAACAACTATACCACAGCCATCTAAACCCAAGTCTGTTAAAGGAACAACAGGAAATATCAAATCACACATCTATCTCACATATTGATAGTGGGAGATTATAATACCCCACTATCACTAATGCATGAGTCAACCAGACAAAATCTCAATAAATGCTGGAGCTAAGAGCTTTTATTAATTGGACCTTACACAGTAAGTTAGCTAAAGGATCAAAGGATACAAACAAGAACATAAAAATTCAAGATATCAACATTAGAGTTAATATTATGGTATACATAAGCCAACCCCAAAATTCTACCAGGGAACTTGTATGGCTGAGATGACTTTCAGCAGTGTTCCTGGATACAAGATTAACTCAAAGAGATAATTAGTAGCCTTCCTATATACAAATGACTAAGTGAGAAAAAATCAGGGAAACAACACTTTTCAAAATAACCACAGAATGTATAAAGTACTTTGGGGTAGCCAAATCAAGGAAGCAAAAGACTAGTATGAAAAAAGTTTAAGCCTTGGAAGGAAAACTTTCAGGAACATATTAGAAGTGGAAAGAACTCCCATGCTCATGGATCAGGTGAATAGCATAGTAAACAGTAAAAGTACTTCCAGAGGTGTCCCTTCCCCCACAGCATTTAGCTGGACTTCTCAGCCAATCCTATTCAAGCTGCGACATTCCTGGCTGGCAGTGCCCACCCTTCCGCTGGTGTTACCCAGCCTATTTGGGCTGCGACATTCCTGGCTGGCAGCCTCCACCCTTCTGCTGGTGTTATCTCTGGCCCTTGTTCCCTTGAGAACAATACAGCCGCTTTCACCATAACAACCAAGGCTGCCTCAGGGCAGTCTCACCTGGAGACCAGCAGAGACCTGCATGACTGGAAGCATGCGACCCGCTGAGAAGAAGAACCAAGGAATTCGCAGCCATTGGGGGGTGGGGGGCAGGGTTGTTTTCTAAAGACTATATATGTTGGCTAAATAATAGTAAAGTCAGTCTTGATCGACAAACTGTCGTCTTGACTCAAATCTCTTTCGTCACCTTCCCGTTTATCCACAGAATTCTCTTCCAGGTCTCCAGTTCACATGTGGCCGTGGGCGGCTACACAGAGGTAATACCCTCCCTAATTTTAAAGTGTACCACAGTTCTATAGAAATGAAAACCACAAAGTATCCTCATAAAAACAGACATGGTGATCAATGGAATTGAATTGTAAACCCAGAAATAAATCCACACATGTATGGACATCTTATTTTTTTTTTATAAAGGATCCCTAAACACACAATAGAAAAAAATAGCATACTCAAAAATGGTGCTGATCTAACTGGCTATCTTCATGTTGAAGAATACTATGAGATCCATATTAGCCCTGTTCAAAAATCATGACGAAATGATGATCACAACATTAAAACACACTTGATGGAACACGGAACTTTATGGAAGATAAATAAGGATTAGCATTGAAAATATTTATAAATTCTTATAATATGAATGGTAGTTGTGTTTGTGATAAAACTCTTTAAATGAGAAAATTTACATGCACATAGTTGCTGGAAACCAACACTTGATAGAAGAAAAAGTAGTGAACATAACTCTGGATTATCAGGGTGAGGTGGATTAGCCAAATGGAGGTTAGCAAGTGGCCTAACCATTGAGCTGTTTAAAGCATATTAAATTATAAAGAGGATTCTCAATAGAGAAATATCAAAGGGGTGAGAATCATATAAAAATAACATTAAATATCCTTATCTACTAGGGAAATGCAAATCAAAACTACTTTGAGCTTCTCTTGTACACATGTCAATATGGCTAAAATCAATGTTAAAAGTTACAGCTCATAATGGCAAGGAAAGGGAGCAAGTGGAACAATTACATTGATGAAAGCAAGCAAATTTGTACACCGACTATAGAAATAATTATGACGGATCCTCAGAAAATTGGGAATCTATCTACCTCATGACCCATCTATACCACCCTTAAAGGACACTACATCTTACCACAAGGACACTTGCTCAATTAGCTCATAGTGTCTTTGTTTAAAATATCAGGAAACTAGCAGCAAAGTAGATGTTTCTCAATGGAAGAATGGATAAAGAGAATATGGTACTTTTATGTAATGGAATACTACTCTGGAGAGTGTAAATAATAACGTGGGTTCTTAGGGTTGGGGGAAGACTGGTCAAATGAATATCCCTGGGAATGCAAAAGATTTGTTGGGTAGACAAGAGGGTGTGTGGAGATAGGAACAAGAAGAAAAAAATTGTGAAGGGCAGTACACAGGGAGAGGGTATGGTCAGAGAGACACACAGAGAGAGATGGAATACTAGGGCATTTTGAGTAGATGTCAAACTAAGTGAAATGGAAGTTCCTGAAACCTATGAAGGTCACCTTAGTGAGAACTTAGTAATGGAGTATATGGAACCTGAACTGGCCATCTTCTATAAGCAGGCAAGGCTTCCAGTGTTACATGTCAGGCACCAACCCATTCTTCAAACCTTGGACTCAATCTGTCCTTACTATAAGATATATTGGGGTAATGGTGGCTCAGAATGAATGGAACTGACCAACCAATGAATGAGTGGTTTAACTT
Organism: Apodemus sylvaticus; assembly: GCF_947179515.1. NCBI lineage: Eukaryota > Metazoa > Chordata > Mammalia > Rodentia > Muridae > Apodemus > Apodemus sylvaticus. The sequence continues at coordinate 157,769,509 of NC_067473.1, forward strand.
GAGGCTCAGGACATGAGAGGCAACCCATGAAAGACACAGCCTGGATTTCGAGGAATATGGGACTGTGTGGTACAGAGAACTAAGGAAGAACCAAGTACAATAGACCACAACAACAGCAACAAGTCAAAGAAGTAAGCTGGAGAACAGTTGTGGATGATACTGTCTAGTCTCATAAAAGCTATGTCTTCTTCTAGGGTCTGTTGTCCAAACAAAACAAACTTTTGGCAACAAATAAACCTAAAATCTTTAAAATATGCCACATTGATACTTGTACAAATCTCTGTTGTTTATTATCATCACGTCACAGAACTTTAAAAGGAGTAATAAAATATGTGAAAATTAAATAGCTTAAATATTATTGTTTCAATTTGCTTAAACAAGAAATATTTTCTCAAAAGCATGCACATATTGTTTTCTGATAGAAATATTAGCTCAACTTTAAACCCTACAACATGTTTTTTCTAACTATTTCTTTATGCTACTTTATGATACTGAATAAACATGAATACTTTTAGGAGATAGTAACATAAAGAAGCATGCTAGCATAATTAATGTTAATCTAACACTATGACAGACCATGAATCAAAATTCAAAAATTAAAACCCAGAGCCCAATAATCTAGGAGAGCATTAACATAGCTATTGTTACCTTCCATGGGAGAGGAGCCTGGAGTCCACCTTGATCCAATGAGTCTCCATTCACTCTGAGTGACAGCTCCTCATGGAATGCATGGACAATTGCAAACACAGCTGCATGGACTTTGTAGCTAAAGGGTAAGGTGTTCATATCCCAAACATTCAGAGATGATGTGCTTAGGCTGCCATTTTGCCCACATTGACTTAGATTCCTGACTCCATACTCATAGAAATGTGGACATTCAAATAAAATCGACCACACACACTGGATAAAGATATTATGAGGGTATTTTTTAGGGTGAACACTTCTTTGAAAATCCATTAATCCCAGAATTTCATCCTTGTGAAATGAAAATGATAATGTTCCACCAAAGTATGTATAAATTGCATTTTGATTAAAGGGTAATAGTGTAGTGTACCAATCAGAAGTTGTGATCCAGATATTACCAAAAGTAGCACCAGAAATGATAAGAGAGTCAAGCGTCAGAAAATCATGAGTGTCACCAAATGCAACTACAACATGTATCAAGTACTATTAATTGGTACTAGCCTACTTTATCACCAGAAGGAAATACTGGACCCTTTTCTGCAAATGCAACTCAAATTCCATGGTTGATCATCTCCTCTGTGATTTCCTTAATAAAGAGTTCTCCCCTCCTATCATCTGGAACCAGTAGACCAACCCAGACCCAAGTGAAGTAGAGCAGCAGTTGAATAATTCCCTGGTACAGAGTTGCAGTGTGCACAGGAAACTGGTAAGGAGACTGGAGCTGGACTCTGGTCCCAAGACTGGCATTAAAAGGAGCATAGCTGATCTGAACAGAAAGAAAGTTACTATATAAGTCACAACAATTAGGATTATTTTCAATTGTTGTGACTTATATAGTAAAGTAAAAAAAAAACGATTTGCTTTACCTTTTCTGCTTATGCACTCTAGGAGAAACTGAACAGTTAAATAACTTTACTAAGTAATAACAATTTGTTACTGTCACTTACTCTTCACTGCATACACAAAATGTACCTTTTCCTTTGTCCTTTTATAGAACATATGAAAAAAGGCCACAGGGTATCTATCTCATGATCTCCACTCAGGCAATACCAGTCAAACACAACCATTTGCAAATCTGTCACTTCAAATCTTTCATCTTTCTGATAATAGAAGTGGAGAAACATTAACACTAAAGGCCTATTTACTTGATGTCACAAATCAAAAACAAAAAAAAAACAAACAAACAAAAAAAAAACAAAAAAGCAAACAAACAAAAATACGGAATCTATAGAACATTATAAAATCCACTATTGAAGTTTCTAAGTCTTTTGTCTCTTTTAATCCATAGTCAACTATCTTAAAATAAGCTTGCTTAGGTTAGGAGGCTGACTTTCTACCTCAGTGATTGTTATAAAATCTCCTCTAACAGGACCTCCTGGTCACCCCATCATGTTGCTATCCTTTTTACCAGAAAATGTCAATTGAGTTGTCTAAACTGTCATTCCTATAGACTGTAGGGCATCACCTTTGGGATAGGGACCATGCTAGAGCATTAATTACGTAATCTGCTATATGAAATGACTCACTTGCCTTAATCTAATACTGGCAAAAAACAGTCCTTTCCTAAATATGTGTGCTTTTATGAGGTCCAGGATTCTTTCTTTAGTCTGGGAATATATTTCCAAGGATTGTCCAACACTGTCAGTCTGACTTACTGAATCTTCTATCTCTTTCTACACTGCTGGTATCAGAATATCCTGGTGTCCATGGCTCAGACTGGAACTTGGCCTCCTTTCCACACAGATTCCCTAAAAAATAATCTCCTAAAATCAGATGCCCACTAGGTCATGTCCTAAACCACAGTTCATGACCCCATTCTATGAACTGACTTCTCCCCAGGCATCTTAGTTTAGATGTTTAGTAAACATTTCAGTTATTGGACCCAAAATCAAGATAATTAAATACAGACACTCAATATCTATGTTAATTAATTGGAAGAAAAGGGTGGATGAGGAGAAGAAAAAGTAATACAAAACAAGAAATCACAAAATGAAGAAAACATGAATACTTTGAGGAAGTACACAGTAGCATAAAAAATATTCAATATGTAGTAAATGCACAAAAGTAAGAAATTTAAATAGATAATCATGATTATACAATTTTTATATCAATAAACTCAGATAAAGAGTTTGTGAGTCCCATGAAACAAATTAATTAATAAAACATAATATTAATTATGTTTTCTTAATTAACAAAATATGTTAACATATATCTAAAAATCTGAATAAACTTTTTTAAAACCATTACTTTAAAAAAAAATATCTGAAGTGTGGCAAATGACATTCAAGAAAAAAAGGCAAGGGTCTGTTCTGGAAAGACCTGTTGTCCTGCTAACAGGACAAGTCCAGGGTACTTTGGGCCTCCAATTCAGGTGTTACTCTCAGGAAGATGCTGTTCCTCAGGAATACGGGCTGAAAAAACTGAAGAGCTATACTTTGTCAATCCCTATGACTCAGAGGACTGTGGCAGACTGTCTTCTCACAAGAGAACTAATTATCTAACATTGACCTACTGTGGGGGCTGAGAATGTTGAGTGACAACACCTTACAGATTCTGCAAGAAAAGTGAACAGGCCTGGATGAGGTTGCCTCAGAGGAAGGGGTCAAAATGGAAGGTCACAATGGCAAGAATCTGATTAGTTAGGTAAGACGATGTTTGGCTCAGTTAGTTTATGGAGGGAAGATTTAGTTCACTGTTTTGATGTCTAGAAGCTAACCTCAACATCAAATTATAACTGTAGAGTCCAGTAGTCCAAAGCCATACATGTATGAGGATTTTATGACAAATCCATTACATTCTAGGATATATATATATCCTAGTATAATAATGATGCTGAAAGGTGGCTCAATGGGTTTGAAGTGCTTGCTTTACAAATAAGAGCCTGCTGTAGAATCTTCAGAATCCCCATAACAACTTAGACATGGCTATGTGTGCTTGTACCCAAACATAGCAGGGTGGAGACAGGTTAATCCCTAGAGCTTTCTGACCAATCAGCTCAAAACCTCAAGCTTCTCATTCAGTACTCTGATTTCAAACAACAGTGGAGCAAGTGATGAAGGAAGAATGTCAGTTGTGCCAATATGCCTACCTACACAGTCCTGACATACATCATATGTGAGCCACACACCACACAAACACACATACACTCATGTACACCCACATGAGCATGTACACACCCACACACACCCACACACACACACACACACACACACACACACACGGTCAAACACAAACACACACTCATGCACACATACACAAACATACAGGCAAACACACTGAAAAAGAGAGACAGGGACAGACACTGAGATAGAGACAGAAAGGGGGAGAGGGAGACTCAGAGAGAGACAGAACAAACAACTATGGAACCTCCATGAGGCCATAATCCCTCAGTATTAGAAATCAAAGGGAATAAGAAAACTGGTATGAGTTACATATGTTCCATAGAGTAACCAATATTCACAAAAAATCATAAACAATGCACACATAAGCAGGGACATACAATAAGAGATTCAACTCTGAATCTAAATAGAACTTAGCAAACAGGAATTAGGTGGAGAAATTTTAAAATGTGGAGAAAAAAACTGAAAGTAAAAATAGATAACTAAATAAACCTGCTGAAAATTACTATCCAAGTAAGTCAAATGAAAACCCACCACAAAACAATTTTTTTAAATTTTCTTCAACTCAAGAATGTGCTCTGAAAATGTTAAAATTAATCAAGAAAGAAACATGTAAGACCTAGCATAGAACTAGTCTTACATAATACACAGAACTAGTTGAGAACAGACATAGAGCACTTAGGCTGGAGAAGACAAGAAATTGAGAGAAGGGATTATCTGTCACAGGTAAAGTTGGAATGATTTGCATATATTAGGGATTCATTTACAAACACTAGAGATGGTGTACTTATTCTATACAGAAAAATGCTAACATAAATGCCAACATGATAAAAAACAAAGAAACATGAATAGAATATGGTCTACAACACAGCACTGCCAGCTCCACAGTTCATGCTTAAGAAGTATGAGGGGATTACTAAAAGAAATGATAAAAATGTCTCAGGACATTGTGAGAATATTGACCTTGTGTTAGGCTATGTGTGTAAGTTTCAGTAGCCACAGGCAGCCAGCTAGCCATAGGTGGAAGAGAAAAATTTGAACTTCAACTATTAAAAAGGAGGTTAACATGAATTTTACAGGAAGATGGATAGGACTACAAAATATAACCCTGGTTGAGGTAACCCAGATCCAAGAGGACATACTCAAAAGGTATATACTCAGTGATAAGTAGATATTAGCCCAAAAGTACAGAATTCCTTTGAATTATAATTAGCCAAAGAGACAGGGCCCCAAGTAGAGGGATGGCATCACTGAACTACCCTCAAGCTAGTACATATGTCCTCTGAGAGGTTCTGCTAGCACCTAGAGAAGACAGAGGCAGAAACTCACTGACAACCATTGGATTAAACCTGGGGACCCCAGTGGAAGAGTTAGGGGGAGGACTGAACAAACTGAAAGGGATGGCAACACCTTATGAAGAACAATATCAACTAACTGGAATCCTCAGAGATCCCATGGACATAGCTATATACATGGGTGGTTCCATGACTCCTACTACATATGTATCAGATGAATGCCTTATCTGGCACCAAAGGGAGGGGAGGCACTTGGTCCTGTGGAGGCGTATTGTCCCAGTAAAGGGGGATGCTAGAGGAGTGAGGCCAGAGGGGGTGGGTGGTTGCAGAATTACCCTCTTAGAGTCAAAGGGAAAAGGGGATGGGATGGAGGGTTTTGGGAGGTTAGACTGAGAAAGGAGAAAACATTTGAAATATAAATAAATAAGATGACAAATTTAAAAAAAAAACAACTCATAAAATCTTATAAAAATAAAAATCTAGTCAAGCATTATGGAGTATGATTAAAATCCCAGCCCTGGCAAGATCCTCAAAGGCATGAGGATCTCCCTAATGCTATCTTGGGCTGCAAAGGAAGTTCAAGACTGGGCAAATTTGCATAGTGAGAATGTGTCTAAAATAAACAAATAGGAAAAAACTGATAATAAAAATGAAACAGCATGGCAGCCTCATTCATTTTATGGAGATTTAAGTTACTTCACTGAGGATAGAAGGAAACATTAAACACTGGATCACTGTTATTTGCAAACTTTCTAAGTAAACCTTTCCAAGTTTATGACTAATTAAGATACAATTGTATTATAAATGCTACCTGTCTAGCACTGTTTATAAGAAATAATTACTGATCAACAGAAAGATTTTTAAACAAAGACAAAAGTAAACACTTTCCTATCAACAGGAGAAAATTACAAACAGCCCAAATGTCCAGCCAGTGCAAGTCTGACCCATGCTTCTTAGTAGAAATGAATCTTATATGGCAATCTGAGCTGATACCACAGTAAAATAATCAGAAATATGTTCATAGTAGTTACTGTGTACATATATGCATAGAATTATTATAGCCCTCATGCTTTGAGATGCTCTAAAACTGGATTAAAAAGAAAGACAGTATTAAAAAATGGTAAATAGCAAAAGAAATTTTCTTGGAGTGGTAAGAATACAGGTTTTCATTACTTTTACTTATATTCTTTTCAATTTTACAGTTTTGAAATTAAATTTATTTTACTAACATTATTTCATGTTAAGAAAAAATTATACCTCACAGTTAAAATTGATAAGAAAATAGTAAATAATTAAGCAGTCCCATACCTCATCAGTAATCAATAAATGGATTAGTTAGCATTTATTACTATCTTCCTATCTTAACCTAGGAAGCAAGATGCTTTGTGTACCTGTGGGATGTTGTAGAGACTTAGAACTCTGGAGATCTGAGTTGATATTCCTGTTGAAATGCCTCATATCACTGCAACCAGCTTATCAGTCTTCTCAGGCCTGCAGCTGTAGTTAGGAATTGGGGATCTCTCTCCTGAGAGCAAAGCCATAGAACTTCCCAGGGCCTTTGTTTCAAAAAAGTCATCATTGAACAGATAGAATCCTAGGGACATATTGAATAGAATATTTGGGTCTTTGTTGATTTTTTTCTATAGCAAAAATTATTGCTAACATAGGCTGATAATTTTTGGTGAAATTCCTGGGAGGAAAATTTGGAAAGATACTTTTTTGTGTTCTTTGTTATTGATTAATAATATTTATTAATTATTTTAATTAATTCATGTTCTGTTATATTAATTTATACAATATAATTATTTATATCAATTTATATATTTTAAAATAATAATTAAAATATAATTATATTCTTTACCTCCCTCTCTTTTCTCTATGTAGCTCCTCCCATTCTACCTCTCAAATTCTGCATTTTTATTTATAAGAACTTAACTCATATAAAAATTGTACGTGATATTCCAGGAAACAGGCAGTCTACTCACTATTAAAAATATGGAGATAATTGTGCAAAAAAGGAGATTCATAGTACAACTTGTTATTAACTCAATTATTTTTGTTATTGAATTTTTTTGTGACTGCATCTTACTTATTCAACCAAGGTTTAATTTAAATTCCTTATGTAGTCTTGATTAAACTCAGGCTCACAAAGATCCACCTGCCTCTGCTTCTCCAGTTTTGGGATTAAAGTTTTACACCACCGCATACTATCAAATGTATATTTTTCACTATTTACTGTACAATTTGTGTCTGAGAAATAAAATGTAAGAGTAAAGCATGTGGGAAATAGCAAATATTAAAACTTACTTTTCATGCAGTCTTCAAAGAATAGGATAAACCTCAGGAAAACACACAGTGCTTGATCACCAATAGCAACTGAAAAAAATAGTGTCAAGTGTGAATTTAAACAGGAAAACTAAAATCTTCTCAATACACTACACTAAATAACTAAAAAGACAAATTGGTTTTGACAGCAAAGTGCTTTCAAAAGCTTCTTACATATTTAAGAAAATTCAGCATGTGTAGGTGAGAGACACAGAGTCATGGCTGAGTAGCTTTTGGCATTTGGTGGCTACTGGGGAAGGGACAGTCAGTTTCATTAGGTATGTCTAGTTGCTTGCCTAGGCTCTAGATAGTGCCCTATACTCTTGCAGTAGTGTCATGCCTAAAGGAACTCAATATATTAAAATTTGATATAGACTGATAGAGAGAAAGACAGACAGACAGAGAGAACCCATGCAGTTGAAGGCAGGAAAAATTGGAAGGAAAGCAGTAGAGTGAGATCAACAAGTCTTGTTTATATGTATGAAATGCTGAAACTATATTTTTTTTTAAGAGAGAAGTCAAACGCACAAAAACAGCTTCGGGTATAGTCATTTTATCAATAAACCCAAAAATTAATTCTATTATTTCTAGCAGTCACTCTGAGGGAAAAGAATCCTCCAATAACAAAATGCCCATCTTGATAGTAGCCAGGAGAAGCAGATGTACTTAAGGAGAAACAAGAAATTTGTTCCTGGAATTCAATGAGGACAATCAGGAGAGAGAAAGCAATGAGTAATTTCATAACATTGATAAATAATTGATAAAATCAAGATATCTGTTCAGTTGAGAATCTTTGACTCTTCATCCCTGAGAACACATCAACAAACTGGTAAAAGATATCTGTTTGATCCTTGTGGATTAAGCATTGTTTTGTCCTGGTTCAGGCCCACCAATATCCAAACACTCCCTCAGTTCCCTGGAGTCCAATCTGCTTTATATCTTTTTAGCCATAGATTATGTAATCTTTACAGAGTCACTGTGAGTCTCAAAGGGCTCAGAAATCTCTCACTTGGCACCTGGGAATCCTGATTCTCAGCAGGAAAACACACAATTTTTAAAAAGTCCACTAAAACACCTGTGGGGTGTGTGCACTCACTGAGCTGAGACTTGTCCAGTTCTCATAGTAAAGAGAGACTAACCAGTGGAAGCAAAATTAAGTCATGAAGAGTCATCTGAAGGAGGCATCAAAGGGCTCAGTGTTTGTTAGGCAGAAACTAGACTCTGAATTATTTAACATCTGTATCATTTTAGAGTATTTCTGTAAGAAAAAGAAATTGCATTACATTAGAAAATATTATTTCTGGTTACTATATTGGGTCAAATATCAACGCCTATTTTTATTGGATATTTTTTTGTATTTACATTTCAAATGTAATCCCCTTTCCTGGATTCCTCTCCAGATCTGTCCTATCCTATTCCCTTCACCCCATACTTCTATGAGTGTGCTACCCCACCCACCCACCTACTCCCACCTCACTGACCTGTCATTCTCCTTCAAAGGGCAACCAAGCATTCATTGAACCAAGGGCCTTTTTTCCCATTGATGCCAGGCAATGTCATCATCTGCTACATATGCAGCTGGAGCAATGAGTCCCTCCATGTGTACTCTTTGCTGGATTGTTTTGTCCCTGAGAGCTCTGGGCAGTCTGCTTGGTTTTTATTGTTGTTCTTCCTAAGGGGTTGCAAACCCCTTCAGCTCCTTCAGTCATTTCTCTAACTCCTCCATTAGTGACCCCATTATCAGTTTAATGGATGGCTGTGAGTATGCACCTCTGTACATGCCAGGCTCTGGCAGAGACTATCAGGAAACAGCTATATCAGGATCCTATCAGCATGAACTTAATGGCATCTACAATAATGTCTGTATTTGGTGACCGATTGTTAATTCTTTTTTTGATATATGTGGTGATAGTTTGTGAATTTGTATATGGGGGTGTGTTTGTGTCTGTGGGGTGTGTGTTTGTGTGTGTGTGTGTGTGTGTGTGTGTGTGCACTTTCATGATTTTTTTTTGGCTTTGCTATCATGCAATTATTTATTTCCTGCATTTTTATACATGTAGTTGATGTCCTTGGATTAGAGTTTTTGTTCTTGTATAGTGTATAAGGATGGATTTGTAGATGGATGCTTAATTTTAGATTTCTTATGAAATATTTTCTTTTCTCCATCTATGGTGATTGACAGTTTTGTTGGGTATAGGAGACTTGACTACCATCTGTGATCTCTTAGAGTCTCAATGACATTCATCCAGGACATTCTGTCTTTTAGAGTCCCTGTAAACATAAAACATATAATTCTAATAGGTTGGAATTTATATGTTACATGATCATTTTTCTTTGCAGCTTTTAATATTCTTTGTATCTTCTGTATATTTAGTATTTTGATTATTAAGTGATAGATTTTAATTTCTGGCTCAATCTATTTGGTGTTCTGTAAACTTCTTATTCCTTTTTAGACAGCTCTTTCTTTAGGTAAGGGCAATTTTGTCCATGATTTTATTGTAAATATTTTCTGGACCTTTTATCTGTGAATCTTCCAATGTTCTTTTCCTATTATTCTTTGGTTTTGTCTTTTCATTCTGTCCCAGATTTTCTGGAAATTCTGTGTCAGAAACATTTTATATTCAATATTTCCTTTGAAAAATGTACCAATTTTTTATCATATCTTCTATGCTTCAGATTCTTTCTTCAGTTTATTGAATTCTATTGATGATGATTGCATCTATAATTCCATTATGCTTACCAATATGTTCCATTTCAAGGATTCTTCCACCTTGTATGTGTTTTTTATTAGTTTCATATCCATTTTCAGGTTTTGAAAAGTCTTATTAATTTCCTTCACCTATCAGTATTTTACTGGATATATTAAATGGATTTAATAATTTTCTGTTTAAGGTGAATAAAAAAGAACATAGGAAGGCAGAGAGAGAGAGTAAAATAGAAACTAAAAATGATGGGAGGGGTATCTCTGATACAAGCAAAAAACCAAGAGCAGTGGAAAATCCATGGATTCAATGAGGGTGACCCTGGCTAAGTCTCCTAGCAAGGGAGAAATGAAGCCTAAACTGGACCTCTCCTGTAACTAGGCAAGCCTTCCATAGGAGATATTGGAACATCAACACAGTCATAAGCATTTCAAACTACAATTTATCCTGTGTAAAAGATGGGCTGGGATAAGGGTGGCAGAGAAATTATGGAAGTGTCTAACCAATGACTGGTCCAGGTTAAGAACTAAGCCATGGGAGGGAGCCCATTCCTGACACTTCCTACAGAGACAGGATCTGGAGACTATATAGTCCAGAGACCAACAATAAAAACAAATATTAATGACAAAAAAACCCAACAACAAATCCAATAAAAAAAGAAAGCCAAGGACAATAAAATGATTCCTAATGATAACCTAGTAGATAGATAGATAGATAGATAGATAGATAGATAGATAGATAGATAGATGTACACCTCAGTTGTTATGAGAGAGGCTTTGCCTTGCAAGTAATGGAAACACATACAGAGATCCACATTCAATGCCTAGAAGTAGCTTGGTGAATCCTGCAGAAGATGAGAAAGAAGGATGGCAAGTTAGAGGGAACATGTTTACCATAATAAAAACCTCACAGAATCAACTAACATAGACTCACAGAGACTGAGTGACTAAGCAACCTGCATGGAACTGACTTGGCTTTCTGCATATGTTCCATTTGTGTAGCTTCATCATCTATGGACTCCTAACAGTGGAAGCAGGAGATGTCTCAGATTCAGTTGCCTACCACTAGGACCCTTTCCCTGTACTGAATTGTCTTGTGTAGTCTTAGTAGAAAAGGAGGTATCTATTCTTACTTACCTCATATGACATGACTTGTAGATAACCATGGAGGCCTGATCTTTTCTAATAAAAATGGAGGAGGAGTAGATAGGGGGAGGGGTTAGAGTAAACAGGGAAGAGAAAAGAGATGGGAAATTGATGTAGAATAATTAATAAATTGATTAAACAAAACACAAAATTTATAATTTCTTAAAGCTTCTAGTGCCTTTATAACAATATTTTTCGCATGTTTATTTTGAACCAATTGTGAGTAAAATTGTTTTCCTTCCTTCTTTCTCAAATATGCTTATAACTGCCAAGGTCCTGATATGGCTGACTTAAGAACTTAATGGGTTATCAGATGTAAGAGGCTATATTTCTTTATTTCTTTTTTTGTTTGTTTGTGTTTGTGGAAACTTTGGGTCTTTTTGATATGAGATAAAGTCATCTGCAAATATGAATAGATGTACTTGCCTTCATAGTGCTAGGCCTTTCATTTATTCTTCAACTCTATAACTCTCATTGAAAAATACTGTATACATTGTGACTAGAAGATGAAAGATGGCCAAAAAAGGCCCTGTCTAGATGCAAAAATCCCAATGCAAAACCACAAGTAAGGTGAGAATGACTTAGACAAAATTTCAGACCAGGAATCCTAAGAAAGGATTAAAAATGTGTCCAAATTAATTAATAAGGGCAATAGTAGGAAGTTGAAATGAATAATTACATAAGTACAGAACATGAAATGGAATACAACAAAGTTAACTGGACAGAAAGTACCAGAATCTATGAGATAAAATGAACATACTTTTGCAAAAGGCATAGTGTCTGGAATTGAGCAGAGGTCATATAGAGCAAAGACTTGGGTGAGTATGTTCCACAACTTAAAAAGAGTTCAGTGCTGATGCGGGAGGACCCATGTAAGGGATCCTCCACAGTATGAGGCAGAAGCCAAGGTCCAAATTAAGGAAAGGGTTCAGACCTAAGGTAAAGAAAACACGTGTCAGAGTTTGGGGATTCAATTACAAATGGCTGTAGTTGCAAACTTAGGGAGGAGATGTGAACTAACCCAGCATAAGGCATCTAGGTATGATGAGTTTGAAATTGGTAGAGGAAGACATGGACCCAGAGGATAATGAGTAGACCAAGTGTGAGGTCTTCAGCAGCATGATAATTTGGAGAATTCACAGTTGAGTGCAGATCCAGGGAGAAAACTGAGGCTAACTCAGAGAAGTGCATAGAGGGCTGTAGAGTTCTATAACATACAACACAAACTGTGGACCCCGGGAAGAAGAGAGACATTGACTCAGTTATAGGCATCCAGATTCATGGCATTTGACAAATCAGAGCAGAAGCTGTAGACCAATGGGAAAGATGAGAGCTGAAGCAAGCCTAGATACACAGGTACAGGGATATCCACAACTAATGCCAAAAACTATGCACCAGGAAGGAGGGTAGAACTGACACTAGACAGTAGCTGACTTCAGAAAGAAACTACAGGTAGAATTCAGAAAGGTATATAAAATTCCTAAGGAGGAAAAGGAGTTCTCAGACTTAAATGGCCTCTCCTAACTTTCTGAACATTGTAAATGCCTGACTGATAAATAGACAAGTGGTTTAAAGAACCAACAACAAAATATTCTAGAGTAATTGCTCCCAATGAGAACAGTTTGAGGGAGTATTGGTAAATATTTAAGAGAATGAGTAAAACTATGGGAGCATGTGGGACATTAAACCATGCCAAAAGTTTGGTTAGGTAGAGCAGATCTTGACTGGGTGTCATACACCTGAGACTTAGGTGACTCCCAGCTCCCTGCCAGACCCCTGCCTTGTAACTTGTGCTATGGTCCTCATATAGAAGGAAGTGTCCTATGGTCAGGTAGGCCTCAAGACAAAGTTCTCCATGCTAATGAGGTATGTAGAGGCCCAGAGGGCTTAGCCAATAAAATTCCATTCCCAGATATTCCTCCCTACAACATGTATTTAATCTCTGGCTTCAGCAATGGCCCAATGTAATCTTTAAAAAAATATTTTACAGACAGAGACCAGAAATGTCTCCTGGGAAAAGTAGAACACCCTATAAGTACAGAAGCTGATAATCTCATTTGGTAATTTACTATACTTCTGAAACTCTCCTACTTCCTAGCAGCTGGATGGGCCCATAGTTCTCAAGAAGCAGTTAGCTCTGACTTCCTCCTTTTCTCTCTTCAAGGAGATTACTATGGCCTGGGGATAATCCAGTCTTTGAAGTGGACTCACTGACTGCCAAACTCCCTTTTAAGAATTGCAATGCTTTGCCTCATAGTCATTTACATAATTACAACCTTCCAACTACATTCAGGTTTATATGGCTGTGCATATGTGTATAAGGATGGCCCTGGCACTCTGCTACTAAAAGCATTGATTAACTCAGGAAGTCTTTCTTTACAAGGTAAAAGGCTAAATGTTAGATAAGGATTTCTCACAAGAACTTGTTAAGACCCAGGGGGTATAAGAAACTTCAAACTCTTTGAAGGTTTACTGTAAACTATGAGTGACTCTGTATTCTAATTAGGAAGTTTGATGGCATCTGTAAATTGATCCTTTATATCTGTTACTTGGAAAACATTGTACTTGATTGATTTTACATTTCCTTGTATGAAATGGTTATGATAACTGTGCCTGCTTTACTGGATACATCCTTTGAAATGGTAATACCAACTCTTCCTGTATAAAAGTCCTTGCTTTAGAGCTCCAAAATACATTCAGATTCAAACCACCTCTGTGGTTGTGTCTGTCTGTCATCTCAGCCAGACCTGTGCCTTCCTGGATCAAAGAATCCTGGTTATCCTTTGGCTGACTTTGGTCTGTAACATCTAGCCCACTATAAGAAGTCAGGTATGATTTTACAAGTACATTTTCCACATGACAATAAACTGATTAGAACCAGGAATTGTCCTTTTCACCAAGATCTGCTATGGGGAGCAATGAAGGTCTTTGCTTGCAAAGCAGCAGCCCAATCTCTATTAGAAGGCCTCTCTGTACTTCTAGCCACAATAGCCAGGAAGCCTGTCTCTGCCAGTGTAAAAACAATCCCTGCTTCTTGGAACCAGAATCCCATTTTTTCCCTGGCTCTGGGCTAGACATTTTTGCCAGGCCTCAGTCCCCCAGCCCTGATATTTCTATAACTCACAGAACCACTTGTATGTCCAAGAGCCTGAGAAACCCATGGCTTCTGCCTCTTCACAGGCCCAGGGACCTTCAAGCCAGTTCAGACTTTCCCATATTTCAGAGTGTGCTTTCTAACCACTGGAGCGGTGCCTCAACTCTTCCCTGTGGCCTAGCACCCACCCCAGCTGGTTACCTGGAATAAACACAGTCAAACTCCCCACATTATGCCTTCCCAAGCTGCCATACACAGTTTCTGAACAGATGAAGGGCAACACTACAGGAGGCAGAAGACTGGGGGGAGGGGTTAAAGGAATATTGGAAGAGACACTGTGAGGGTAAAATACATTTGGAATGTAAATGACTAAAACAATTATGAAAATAATGATAGAGATTTAAAAAAAAAAACCTGTCAAACAATGAAAAGAACACACAAATTTACCCAAGAGCAATAAAAAGAAGAAGTTAAAAAGAATAGGAAAGTCAATAAAAATGTGATTATAGAGTTCAATAAAGAAATACAATTGCTGAAAAATAAGTCACGTTGAAATGAGCCTGGAAATGCAAAATTCTGTAAACCTAGTAGAAAATTTCATTAAAAGAGTGGATTATGTTGAAGAGAGAATATCAGGACAGGAACACAAGGTAGAGAAATACTGTACTAATATGTATATATATTAGTATAGAAAGGGGAGAGCTTTGTAACACAATAAATAAACCCAATCTGTACATTTTAGATGCAAAGAAGGAGAATAATAACAAAACAAAAGTTTAGCAATTATCAATAACATCATAGTAGAAAAGTCCACAAACCTACAAAAAGAAATGTTCAGTTAAGTAGAAGAGGCCTACAGAAATCAGACAGGACCTGAAAAGAAATTACACTTAACATACTATAGCTAAAATACTTGAAATATAAAATAAAGGGCATTAAAAATCTGTAAAAGTAGCAAGCAATGTCACTTACAAAGACATGCCCATCAGAAAAACAGCAGAGTATACATTAAGTAGAAACACGTAAAGCAAAAGAGTCAGGAAGATGCATTCCAAATTCTGAAAGATCACAACTGTCAACCAGAGTATGCTCCATAGTAAAACTATGCCTTATATTTGAAGGAGAACTATAAACATTCCATGATAAAAAATACACAAGAATTTATGATATCTAAGCATCTCTTTTGAGGTTTCTAAAAATAAAGCTTAAGTCAGAAGAGAATGGTTAGCATACACACAATTGGCCACCAAAGATAAATGTACACATTCAGGAGAGTTACTAAAAAGAGGTCCAAGAAAACAATACAAAACCAACAAATGACAGGAGCATAAACAACTCCTCTACTAGTAGCACTAAATATTAACGGTCTCAATTTTCCAATTAAAAAAATGGAGACTAGCAAAATAGGTTAGAAAATAGAATTTATCCCCTTCATAGGACCAAAATATATGTCTTACTCCCAAAGATAGATACCATCTTAGAGTAAAAGGAAGGAAAATTAGTTTTAAGAAAATGGGAATAAGAATCAAGCTGGCATGGCTAATCTAATATCTGAGAAGACACACTTCAAACTACACAGAAGAGATAAGAAGGGTCTTCTCATACTCCTACAAGGAAGAGTACATGATGAGGCTATTACAAGTTTAGAACATCTCCTCCAAGCAAAAGTGTAGCTAATTTCATAAAATAACAATTATACAAGAAAAGAGTAATCTTTACACAACAAGAGTGGATAACTTCAATACCTTACTGTCAACAATAGAGACATTAGCTAGAAAAAATGTAAACAAGGAAACACAGAAGTTAAAATTATATCAGAATAAAATCACTTAGCAGAAATCTAAAGAACATCTCACTAAATGGTAAAGAACATAGGATCTCAGCGGCTCACTGAATGTTCTTGAAAACTGATCACATATGAGAAAATAAAGCAAGCCTCAATACATACAGAAAAATTGAACTTGCATCTTGTCATTTAGTTCACAAATATATGTAAGCATAATGTTATTATGCCCTGTGTAAAGATTATCTTGGTATTATTCAAATACTGATTTCTATATCCCCATATCTGCTTTTAATCCTTATTCTGAGAATTTTTTGTCACAATGTTCTGTAAATATTGCTCCCTAATGATTCCCTGATTGGTCAATGAAGCTAGTTGATTAGCCAGTGATTGAACATGGAAGCAAATAGGGCTGGTGTTTTTCTGAGCCAAGGGGAGAGGGAAGAAAGTAGAGGCAGGGAAATGGAGATAAACCAAAACTAGAGAATCCAGGAGACACCATGAGAAAATGCCTGGAGCATGGAAGGATAAATGAGTACTAAAATGCAAGTACCACTGGGATTATAACATGGAGGTAGCCATAGTAGGTTAGAGGATTAAAACAGACTATTACTGTATTTTTATGAACTGACAGCTTTTAAATAAATATAAGAGTCTATACTCAATTAATTGGGAGCTAGCATGGTTAAAAAGCAAACTGATAAACACTTGCAAAAGGCCACTAACAACATTAAGCTAGATAACAGGAGCCATAGAACCAGCAGACAATAAACAAACAAAAGGGTAATAAATGGCAAGAGTTTCAACACAGGATGATCCACTGAGGAAACTAGAAGCAAATTATAAAATTTCTAGAATGGGGCTAGACAGATGACTCAGTAGTTAATAGCACTTTTTGTTTTTTCAGAGGACAAGGATTTGGGTTATGGCACCCAGAGGTTGGTTCATATTATCCAGTTCCAGGGTATCTGGCAGGCTTTCTGACTTCTGTGTATAACAACACAAAAATGGTGAATAGATATATATACATACATATATACATGTAAACTCATACAAGTAAAATAAAATAACTAAGTGTTTAAAAATTCCCAGAACTGATTAAACCAGAAAACACTTCAAAATCCTGTGAGACAAAGAGGACAGTATTAAAGAAAGCTTATACCCCAAAGTATCCATATCAAATATTTGAGAGAACTCAATGAATAAATTAATGCAAATTATTAAGACCTTGGAAATCCAACAACAAACAAGAAACCAAATAATTTGGTTGAATGATAATTAGTGAAAATTAGGGACAAACACTATCACAGAAAAAAGATTGTTCATTTAATAGAAAATTGGGGCTGACAAATTCCTAGCCCCAAACACAAGGGCACCCACATTATTAAAGAAATATTGATGAAGCTTAAATTGCATATTGAACTTCATACATTAATAGTGGGAGACTTCAACATCCCACTCTCACCAATTAATAGGACATCTAGACAAAAACTAATCAGAGAAATAATGAAACTAACAGACATTATAAATCAAATGGACCTAACAGATATCTTCAGAAAATTTCACACAAACACCCAAAAATATCTCATACATCGTAGCACCTCATGGATCCTTCTCCAAAACTGACCTCAAAAACTGACAAAGTGCACCTTAATAGAAAGAAGAAAACTGAAATATTGCCTTGCAGATTATCAGATCATCTTGGATTAAAGCTGGACTTCAACAGCAACAGAAACACCAAAAATCCTACAAACTCTGAAAAATTAAACAACTCTCTACTCAATATTTCTTGTTCAGGTAAAAAATAAAGAAATTAAAGACATTCTAGCATTCAATGAAAGCACAACACTGGAGGGTCACAGATGCCAGAAAACTGAGAGGCTCCAATGACCCAAAGGTGATCACTATAACCGAAATGCACAGAAAAGTGGAGACAGAACCAGTAGAGACCATCTCCAGTAGATAGGTTTAAGGGAAGTTGCCACCCACCAACCTCAAAGTTTATAGCCCAGAAATGTTCCTGTCCAAAGGAAAGGAAGGGGTAAAAATTAGAGCAGAGACTGAAGGATGTGCCATCCGGGGACTGCCAACCTGGGGATCCATCTTGTTGGCAGACACCAAATCCCAGCACTGGTGTTGTTGCCAAGAGTCACTTTCTAACAGGAACATGGTGTGGCTGTTCCATGGGAGGTTCTCCAGCAACACAACAATGCAAACGTGCATGTTTAGAGTCAAACTTCACAGTAAGCTCAGGGACGGTGGTATGGGAGATGGCAGAGGACTGTAGGAGCAGAGGGAGATTGCAAGCCCATAGAAAGAATGCTCTCTGCTGACCACCCACCCTGTGATCCCAGGGAATAAATCACCAACCGAGAAGGGTACAGAGAAGGATCCATGGCTTCAGGCACAAATATAGCAGAGGATGGCCTGGTCTAACATCAACTGGAGGGGAGGACCTTGGTCCTGTGGAAATTTGATGTCCCATCATAGGTGGATACTGGAGCAGTGAGGAGGGAGAGGGTGGGTGTGTGGGAGAAAACCCTCATTGAGGCAAAGGGAACAGTGAAGAGGGCAGATGTGAGTTGGGGTGTTTGTGTAGTAGTAGCAACCAGTAATTTGGATATTATTTGAGATATAAATAAATGGAATGATTAATTTAAACAGGAAAAAAGTAAAAACACCTGTTAGAAAAAAGAAAATGAAGGTACAAGATACCTAACTTTATGGGACTTTTAAAAGGAAAGTAGTACTGAGAAGAAAGTTCATAGTACCTATAATGTGCCCCAAAATGGAAATTAGAAAGTTCTCATAACATCAGTTTAAAAGTACACCTGGAAGCTGTAGAAAATAGAAGCTAGCTGACCAAATATGAATAGAAACCAGGAAATAATCAAAATCAGGGCTGAAATCAATTAGTTAGAAACAAAGAAAACAATACAAAGAAACAATGAAACAAAAATCAACAAGATAGTGAAATGATTAACCAAACTAACAAAGATACACGGAGACAGAATCCAAACAAACAAAATCAGTAATGAAAAGAGAGACATAGCAATAGGCACTGAAGCAATTCAAAGAAGCATTAGGTCTTACCTCAAAAGACTGTACTCCGAAAATTGGAAAAATCTTAATGAAATGGATAATTTTCTAAAATATACCACTTACCAAAGTTAAATCTAGATCACGTAAACTAGTTAAATAGCCCTTTAACAACCAAAGTAAAAGAAGAAGACATTAAAAACTGCACAATCCCAAAAAGGGATCCATTGATTGGATTTTAACACAGAATTCTACCAGACTTTCAAAGAAGAGCTAATTCTGATACTCCTCAAAATAGAAGGAACACTGCCAAACTCAATCTATGAAGCCACAGTCATCCTAATACTTAAACTCACACAAACACCCAATAAAGAAAGACAATGTCAGACCAATTTTACTTGTGAACATTGATGGAAAAATAATCAATAAAATACTAGCAAACCGAATCCAGGAACATATAAAAAATATTTTCCATCATGATAAAGTAGACTTTATTCCAGGGATTTAGATTTTATTCAGTGTATGAAAATACATGAATATTCCACCACATAAACAAAGTGAAAGAAATAATTTCATGATTATCTCCTTATATTTTGTAAGAGCCTTGGACAAAATTCAACACACCATCAGGTTAAAAGTATCAGAGACATCAGGGATATAAGGCACATACCTAACCATAATGAAAGTAAAGCAAGCCAATGGCCAATACCAAGCAAATTGGAGAGAAACTTAAAGCAATTCTACTAAATTCAGGGAGAAGACAAAGCTTCCCATTGTCATTCTATCTATTCAATATAGTGCTTAAAGTCCTACCCAGAGCAATAAGACAACTAAAAGCGATCAAGGGAGTACAAATTGTAAAAGAACAAATCAATGGATCACTATTCTTGATCCATTCTTGATATACTGATAAGAAAGTATATATGAGCCACTGCAAAAACAATAGCAGAGAACTCCAGCTTATAAATAGTTTCAGCAAAGTGACTGGATACAAAAATAGGTCAAAGAAATCAGTGTGTCTGTTTATACAAATAGTAAACTGGCCTTCAACGAAATTTCGGAACAATACCCTTAACAATAACCATGAATAATATAAAATATCTTGGTGTTACTCTAATCACACAAGTGAATAATCTTTGTGATAAGAAATTTAAGTCCAAGGAGAAAGAAATGGAAGGAAATATCAGAAGATGAAAAGTTCTCCCCTTATCATATACTGGTAGGATTAAGAATGAAAATGGCCATCATACCAAAAGTAATCTTCACAATCCCCACCAAAATTTCAACCCAAATTTTTTATTTACATTTCAAATGATTTCTCCTTTTCTGGCTCCCCACTCTCCAAAAGTCCCATAAGCCCTCTTCACTCCCCCTGTTTCCCCATTTACCCCTTCCTACTTCCCTGTTCTGGTATTGCCCTATACTGCTGCACTGAACCTTTCCAGATCCAGGGGCCACTCCTCCATTCTTCTTGGACATCATTTGATATGTGGATTATGTCTTGGGTATTCCAAGTTTCTAGGCTAATATCCACTTATCAGTGAGTGTATACCATGATTGATCTTTTGAGACTGTGTTACCACACTTAGTATGATGTTCTCCACCTCCATCCATTTGTCTAAGAATTTCATGAAGTCAAAAGATCTTCATAAACCCAATTATTTACAGACCTTATAAGAGGAATTCTGACCTTCATATTGAAAAATAATAAACTGAAGAAAGCCAAAACAATCGTGAACAATAAAAGAACATCAAGAGAATTTCAATCTCTCACCTCAAGTACTACAGAGGAATATTTATTTTAAAAAACTGCCTGGTGTTGGTACAAATACAGACACATTGATCAAGGTAATCAAATCAAAGACCCCAAAATAAACCAACATATCTATCACACATGAAATTTGATGAAGAAGATCAAGTCATACAATGGACAGCATCAAGTCATAGAAGTCATTCAGCAATAAATGGTGCAATGGTGCTGGTCTAACTCTATGTCTACATGTAGAAGAATGAAAGCAGACTCATACTTCCCACCCTGCAAAAAACCCACATTTAAGTGGATGAAGGATCTCAACATAAAACCAGATATACTAAATCACATAGGAAAAAACTTTGGGAAGTACCATTGAATGAATTGGTACAGGAGACAATTTCCTGAACAAAACAATGACTCGGGCTCTAAGATCACAAATTCATAAATGGAAACTAATAAAACTGCAACGTTTCTGTAAGACAAAGGACACTGTTAATAGGATAAAATGATAGCCTATATTTTAGGAAAGTGTCTTCACCACTCCTACACATGACAGAGAACTAATGTACAAAATTTACAAAGAACTCAAGAAGTTAAACAACACAAATAACAAAACTAAAACATGAAACATTATCCTCCACAGAAGAATCACAAATGGCCATGAAAAACTTAAAGAAACTTGTTTAAAATTGTTAATCACCAGGGAAATGCAAATCAAAACAACTCTGAGATTCTGGTCAGAATTGCTAAGATTAAAACCTCAAATGATAACATATGCTCATGAGACAACCAGTTCTGCTCAAACTTCTAGCCAAAGCGGGACCCTCCCAGAGCCATCAGGACAGAAGAATTGAGGAACAGGCAGGGTCAGGATCCTTATGGTTTCCTTTTGTGGCCCAGAGCTGATGATGTACCACAGCTCTCCATACCCAAATTCCTCCAAGAGAGAACCTGTCTCTCAGGAAGGCTAACACACAGGATTACTGGAGGCAAAAGCTACAGTCAGAGACATAAGACCAGCTAACACCAGAGTTAACCAGATGGCAAAAGGCAAGGGCAAAAACATAAGCTACAGAACAAGGCTACTTGGCATCATCAAAAGCCAGTTCTCTTACCACAACAAGCCTGGATACCCCAACACACTGAAAAAGAAAGACTGATTTAAAATCACAACTCATAAGGATGATAGAGGACTTTAAGAAGGACAGAAATACTCCATTAAAAAAATACAGGAGAAAACAGGTAAAGAGGTAAAGAGTCTCTTAAAGAGGAAACACAAAAATCCCAGGAAAACACAACCAAACAGGTGAAGGACTTAAATAAAATCATCCAAGTTTTAAAAAGGGAAATAGAAACAACAAAGAAATCACAAAGGGAGAAAGTTCTAGCATTTGAAATCCTAGGAATGAGAGCAGGAGCCACAGATGCAAGCATCGCCAACTGAATACAAGAGAGAGAAAAGAGAATCTCAGGTGCACTAGATACCAAAGAAAACATTCACACAACAGTCAAAGAAAATGCAAAATACAAAAAGTCCTAAGCCAAAACATCCAGGAAATCCAGGACACAATGAGAAGACCAAACCTAAGGATTATATGTATAGAAGAGAACAAAGAATCCCAACTTAAAGGGCCAGTAATTATCTTCAACAAAATTATGGAAAAAAATTTTCCTAACCTAAGGAAAGAGATGCCAATAAAGATACAAATAGCATACAGAACTCCAAATAGACTGGACCAGGAAAGAAAGTCCTCCCATCGCATAATGGTTAAAACATTAAATGCACAAAACAGAGAATATTAAAAGCAGAAAGGGATAAAGGAAAAGTAACATAAAGGCTGACCTAACAGAATTATATCAAAGATTTCAACAGAGACTGTGAAAACCAGAAGATCCTAGGCAGATTTCATTGACAACCTAAGTGACCACCAATGCCATCCAAGCCTACTATACCAAGCAAAATTCTCAATTACTATAGATGGAGAATCCAAGATACTCCATGACAGAACAAATTAACACAATATCTTTCCACAAACCCAGCCTTACAGAGGATAGTGGATGCAAAACTCTTAAGAAAAGAAGGGAAACTACACCCTAGATGAAGCAAGAAAGAAATCTTCTTTAAAGTAACCCGAAAGAAGATAGCTTCACAAATGTAATTCCATGTCTAACAACAATAACAACAACAACAATAACAAAATAACAGTAAGCAACAATCACTATCCCTTAATATCTCTTACCTCACACCCATCCTAGTGGCTTAGATCAAAAACTCAGGTGCCAGTAGATATTGGCAAAAATGTGGAGAAAGAGGAACAATCATCCACTGCTGGTAGAATTGCAAACTCTGGATATCAGTCTTAGAAAATTGAACATAGTACTACCTGAGGACCCAGCTATACCACTCTTGAGCATATACACAGAAGGTGCTTGTACTGGATAGTTTTGTGTGTCAACTTGACACAGGCTGGAGTTATCACAGAGAAAGGAGCTTTAGTTGGCGAAGTGCCTCCATGAGATCCAGCTGTGGGGCATTTTCTCAATTAGTGATCAAGTGTGGAGGGCCCCTTGTGGGTGGTACCACCTTTGGGGTGGTGCTCTTGGGGCCTCTGCATCAGCTCCTGCTTCCTGACCTGCTTGAGTTCAGTCCTGACTTCCTTTAGTGATGAACTGTAACTTGGAAGTGTAAGCTCAATAAACCTTTTCCTCCCCAATTTGCTTCTTGGTCATGATGTTTGTGCAGGAATAGAAATCCTGACTAAGACAGTGCTCCAATATGTAACAATGACACATGCTCCACTATGCTCAGATCATCCATATTTATAATAGCCGGAAGCTAGAAACACCCTAGATGTCCCTCAACAAAGTAATGGATACAGAAAATGTGGTACCTTTGCACAATGGAATACTACCCAGATACTAAAAACAATGACTTTATGAAATTCAAAGGCAAATGGATGGATCAGGAAAATCTCATCCTGAGTGAGGTAACTTGGTCAGAAAAGAACAAACATAGTAGATACTCTCAGTGACAAGTAGATATTAGGTAAAGAGCATAGAATAGCCATGATATAACTCATGGACTACATGAAGGTTAAGAGGAAGACCAAAGAATGGATGCTTCCTTCAGTCCTAGTTAGAAGGTGGAACAACATAATCATGGGAAGTAGATGGTAAGAGGGACTTGTGAGGATGTGAAGAGGGGAAAGGGAAAGAGGGGAAGAATCAGGTATGGGAGGAGATGGAGAAAATGTACAGAGGATCAGGAAATGGAACAAGATATATTACAATGCAGGACAGAGAACTTGGGGTAGCAACCACAAAGTCTGAGATGCAGGGACAGCAAGAGCCTCCCAGGATGAAATGGGGATGACATTAGTTGAAATAACCCACAAAGGGGTGGGAGAACCTGTATAAACCATATACAGAGGTTAGGCAAGGCCCTCCAATTGAAGGATGGGGCCACTCACCCATTTCCAAAATTTTTATCTAGAATTGTTCCTGCCTAAAGGTAATACAGGGACAAGGAGTAGAGCAGAGTCTGACAGAAAGGCCATAAAGAGACTGCCTCACATGCAGACACCGAACCCAGACACTTTTGCTGATGCCAAGAAGTGTTTGATGACAGAGGTCTGATACAGCTGTCTCCTGAGAGACTCTGCCAGATCCTGCTCAATACAGATGTAGATGCTCATAGCCAAATATCAGACTGAGCACACCTATCTGAATAGAGGAGATAGGAGAAGGATTGAAAGTGCTGGAGGGGACTTATCTGGCACCCATGAGAGGGAAGGCCATTGTTCCTGTGAAAACCTGATGCCCCAGTGTAGAGGAATGCTAGAGCTATGAGGCAGAAGTGGGTAGGTGGGGGAGGGGCATTCCTCATAGTAGCAGGTTAAGGGGAGATGGAATAAGATGTTTGCAGAGGGGAAACAGGGAAATGGAACAACATTTGAAATGTAAATAAATAAAATATCCAATTTAAAAAAAAGTAAAAGGAAAACAAACACATCACAAATTCTGTAGGTAGATGGATATATATTGAGAATGTCATATAGAATGAGGTAACTCAGTCCCAAAATGACACACATAGTATATACTCACTTATAAGTGGATATTAGCCATAAAATAATGATACCAAGTATAGAACAAGCAAGGATGCTTGTGGCTCACTAGGAACCAGGAACTGAATAATAGTGGATGGCAGAGGTGAGAAGAGTACTGGGTGGGACAGGGGACCTAAAGGGGAGTTGAGAGGTTTGGAGGCAGGTGTGAGGAAGGGCAAAGAAGATGTCATGATAGCCTTGAAAATAAATGGAATTCTACCAGAGATGGAGGGGGATAAAAATTGCATCTTCAGGAAGAGAAAGTGACCTTTGTTAGGGGAGGCATCAAAGAATAAGTGGGCAGTGTCTTTAGCTGTTATTCATAGCATTAAGTATAAGGAGCCTTGGGACACTGACTCATGTGGCTAGGCAGGAACTCTTGTAGAGTGAGAAGGACAAAAACCCACCCAAAATCATCTACCGAAAAATGTATCCAGTCTTCAAGACATAGAGAGATTCTTGATGGAGCAGAAACTGAAGGAATGGTCAAACATTAACTGACACAACTTGATGTCTCTCCTATGGACAAGCACAAATCCCTGACAAAATTAATGGTACCTTTATGTTTGCAGATAGGAGTCTGGCATGGATGTTCTATGAGAGGATCCACTCACCACCTGACTCAGATTGAGTCGGACACCCACAAACAAACAAACAAAAAAATAGATGGAGCTTTGGGACTCTCATGGAAGAATAGAATGAAAGATTGGGGCCCCCTAAGGGATAGGAACTATACAGGAAGACAATCAGAGTCAACTGACCTTTACCTTTTGGGGCTCTCAGAGTCTGAACCACAATCAAAGAACATACAGGGGCTAGACCTAGGCCTCCCCACACATATCTAACAGATGTGCTGCTTGGGCTTTGTGTAGATCCCAAACAAATGCAGTGGGATCTATCCCAAAAGCTGTTGCTCATCTGTTGAATATGTTCTTCTAGCTGGGCTGCCTCATCTGGCCTCAGTAGAAGAGGATATTCTAAGCCTCTCAGAGACTTGAAGTACCAAGAGATCCACTCTTTCAAAAGAGGGGGGGGGAGAGAAGGAATAGAGGAAGGACTGTAGGAGTGGGTGACCCTGATGAGGTCAGTGAGCAGGATATAAAGTGAATAAGTAAAAATAAAAACTAAAAAATATCGATGTGGCATCCAATGTGGCCTTGGAAAATTAGAAAGTAGCAAAAGCAGGGTGGTCATGCCTGCCTTCTACCTACATTTCTTCTCTAAAGGAATCTAAAACCCTGAGCCCTGTCCCCCTTATCCCATCAAGGGCTCTACCTATGAAGACAACTGCACAGGCCTTAAAAGTTCCCCCTACTTTCTTACCAGTGGGCTGTATGTTATTTCCTAAATTGAATATTTTTGCTCCTTTCCCCCAATCTACCTCTTTTTCAGACTAAGCAAAATATAGATTTCCATTACTTTATTTCTGAGTAACCTTGTGTCTTATGAAACTAAATGTGTTTGTGTATGCCTTTCTCTTACATCTCTCCTTTTATTTATATATGAATTCAATTGATCCTCAGTTAATGTATCTCTTGCTACATGGAAGTAATTAAATGAAAATTAGTACATCTATGAGAAAAACACCAAACCACAAATTAAATCGAGGCTTTTTTCAAATATATTTTAGTAGGAAACCCCTATAGACCAGCTACAGTAAAGCAGGGAAAATCCTAGGACAGGTTTCAAGTGTTACCTGATGACATTCTCAGCTTCACAGTACAGCAATCTGTCCTCAAGGATTCATCCATGGGATTTATATCTAGTGGTGAAAATACAGCTTTCCTCATCTAGAACTTGAAGCAGTAGATAGAAATGATGGGGAAACAACAACTCTAAAGGAGTTTGCCTAGATCCAGATGTGTGAACACATGCCTTGAACAGCAGCCTATATCTGGGAATTCTACTTTGTTTCTCCTATAGCACTTTGCAAGTGTCAAGTGTTGTGCTGAGGTTTCTGATCCATTCGGAACTCAATTTGCAGATTGAAAGCTATGTATCTAGCTTAATTCTTCTACACATGGATATTCAGTTTTTTTTTTAAGTCAGGTGATAAACAGCTGCATTTTTCCAGTAATTATTGTTTATATATCTGGCATATATCAGATAGTTGTAGTTCTCTCTGGCCATATATGGATCTTCTATTATGTTCCATTGATTTCCGTATATATTTTTATGCCAATGCCTTGCTGTTTTGTTAGTATGGTTCTATAATATATCTTTTTTAATAGATATATTCTTTATTTTCATTTAAAATGCTGTCCCCTTTCTTTGTTCCCCCCCCCCACAAAAACATCTCCTAACACATTCCTCCCCTACACCTACACAGCAATCCACCCAATCCTGCTTGCCTGTCCTGGTATTCCCCTATACTGTGGCATCTAGCCTTCTCAGGACAAAGGACCTCTCCTCTCTGGATGTCCCAAAACCCCATACTCTGCTGCATATGCATGCATCTGGAGCCATGGGTGCCTACATGTGTACTCTTTTGTTGGTAGATTAGTCCTTGGGAGCTCTGGGGGTACTGGGCAGTTCAAGTAGTTGTTCCTCCTAGGTCCCTGCAAACCACTTCAGCTCCTTGGGTCCTTTATCTAGCTCCTCCATTGGGAAGCTCCTCCATTGCTCAGTTCAATGGTGAGCTGAGATTAAAGCATTCTGTATTTGTCATGGACTGACAGAGCCTCACACATGAGAGCTATATCAGGGTCCTGTCAGAAACCACTTGTTGGCATACATAATAGTGTCTGGGACAAGTAACTGTATGTAGGATGGATCCCTAGGAGGGGCAGTTATTGGATGGTCTTTCCCTCATGATCTGCTCCATACTTTATCTCTGTATCTCCTCCTGAGGGTATTTTGTTCCCAGTTCTAAGAATAATCAGAGTATCCATACTTTGTTCTTCCTTCTTCTTGAGCTTCATTTGGTCTGTGAATTGTATCCTGTGTATTCCAGGCTTCTGAGATAATATCCACTAATCAGTGAGTGCATATCATGTGTGTTCTTTTGTGATAAGGTTAACTCATAGTCTTAGTCAGGGTTTCTATTCCTGCACAAACATCATGACCAAGAAGCAAGTTGGGGGAAAAAGGGTTTATTCAGCTTATACTTCTGCATTGCTGTTCATCACAAAAAGGAGTCAGGACTGGAACTCAAGCAAATCAGGAAGCAGGACCTGATGCAGAGGCCATGGAGGGATGTTTCTTACTGGATTGCTTCCCCTGGCTTGCTCAGCCTGCTCTCTTATAGAACACAAGAACACCAGCCCAAAGGTGGTACTACCCACAAGGGGCCCTCCCTACTTGATCACTAATTGAGAAAGTGCCCTACAGCTGAATCTCATGGAGGCACTTCCCCAACTGAAGCTCCTTTCTCTGTGAGAACTCCAACCTGTGTCAAGTTGACACATGAAACCAGCCAGTACACTCACTCAGGATAATATTTTCTAGTTCCATTCATTTGCTTAAGAATTTCAAGAATTCAATATTTTTAATAGCTGAGCAGTGATCCATTGTGCAAATGTATCACATTTTCTGTATCCATTCCTCTGTTGAGGGACATCCTGGTTCTTGCCAGCCTCTGGCTATTATAAATAAGACTGCTACAGACATAGCGGAGCATGTGTTGTTATTACATACTTGGGAATGCTCTGGCAATATTCCAGGAGTGGTATACCTGGGTCCTCTGGTCGGGATTATCGCCAATTTTCTGAAGAACTGACAAACTGATTTCCAGAGTGGTTGGAACAGCTTGCAATCCCACTAGCAGGTCTGTCTTGTGACCAAATATATGATCAGTTTTGGAGAAGGTACCATGAGATGCTGAGAAAAAGGTATATTCTTTTGCTTTAGGATGAAAAGTTCTATATATATATATATATATATCTGTTAAATCCAATTGGTCCAAAGCTTCAATTAGTTTCACTGTCTCCCTGTTTAGTTTCTGTTTTCTGATCAGTCCATTGATGAGAGTGGAGTGTTGAAGTCACCCACAATTATTGTGTTAGGTGCATTGTGTGCTTTGAGCTTTAGTAAAGTTTCTTTTATGAATGAGGGCACCCTTGGAGCCTAGATGTTCAGGTTTGAGAGTTCTTCTTGTTGGATTTTTCCTTTGACCAGCAAGAAGTGACTTTCCATGTCTCTTTTGATGACATTAGGTTGAAAGTTAATTTTATCTGATATTAGAATGGCAACTCCGGCTTGTTTCCTGAGACCATTTGCTTGTAGAATTGTCTTCCAGTCTTTTACTCTTAGGTAGTTTTGTCTTTGACACTGAGGTGTGTTTCCTGTATGCAGCAGTGGAGAAATGTTCCTCTTTCTCCACATCCTCGTCAGTACCTCCTGTCTCCTAAGTTTTTCATCTTAGTAATTCTTACAGGTTTAAGGTGAAATCTGAGAGTTGATTTCTTTTCTTTTCTTTTCTTTTCTTTCTTTTTTAATTTTTATTTATTTCTCTTTTTTTTTGCATTTTCCTGATGAATAAAGATGTTGAACATTTCTTTAGGTACTTCTCAGTCATTCAATATTTCTCAGTTGAAAGTTCTTTGTTTAGCTCTGTACACCATTTTAATAGTGTTATTTGGTTCCCACTTTTGCTAGCAGGGCAGGAGTATTCCTCTTTCTCCACATTCTTGCCAGCACCTACTGTCTTTACAGTTTTTGATCTAAGCCATTCTGACCGGTGTGAGGTGAAATTTCAGAGTTGTTTTGATTTGCATTTCCCTGATGATTAAGGATGCTGAACATTTCTTTAGGTGCTTCTCAGCCATACAATATTCCTCAGTTGAAAATTCTTTGTTTAGTTCTTTACCCCATTTTTTAACAGTGTTATTTGGTTCTCTGAACTCTAACTTCTTGAGTTCTTTGTATATATTGGATATTAGCACTCTGTAAAATGTAGGGTTGGTAAAGATCTTTTCCCAATTTGTTGGTTGATATTTTGTCCTATTGACAGTGTCCTTTGCCTTACAGAAACTTTTACTTTTATGAGGTCCTATTTGTCAGTTCTTGATCTTAGAGCATAAGCTATTGGTGTTCTGTTCAGGAAATGTTCCCCTGTGCCCATGTGCTGGAGGCTCTTTTCCCCTTTCTTTTCTATTAGTTTTAGTGTGTCTGGTCTTATGTGGAGGTCCTTGATCCACTTGGACTTGACATTTGTACAAGGAGATAAGAATAGATCGATTTGCTTTCTTCTGCATTCTAACATCCAGTGGAACCATCACCATTTGTTGAAAAGGCTGTCTTTTTTCCACTGGATGTTTTTTATCCTCTGTGAAATATCAAGTGACCATAGGTGTGTGGGTTCATTTCTGGGTCTTGAATTCTATTACAATGATCTACCTGCCTGTCACTGTATCAATAACACACAGTTTTTTTTCACTATTGTTCTGTAGTATTGCTTGAGGTGAGAGATACTGATTCCCACAGAAGTTCTTTTATTGTTGACAATAGTTTTAACTATCCTCGGTTTTTTTTGTTATTCCAGATGAATTTGAGAATTGCTCTTTCTAACTTTATGAAGAATTGAGTTGGAGTTTTGATGGGTATTGCATTGAATTTGTAGATTGCTTTTGGCAAGATGGCCATTTTTACTATATTAATCCTGCCAATCCATGAACATGGGTGATTTTTTCAACTTCTGATATCTTCTTCAATTTCTTTCTTCACAGACTTGAAGTTCTTGCCATACAGATTTTTCACTTGTTTGGCTAGAGTCACACCACAATTCTTTATATTGCTTGTGACTATTATGAAGGCTGTTGTTTCCCCAATTTCATTCCCAGCCTGTTTCTCCTTTCAGCATAGGAAGGCAACTGATTTGTTTCTGTTAATTTTATATCTGGTCACATTGCTGAAGTTGTTTATCAGCTGTAAGACTTCTCTGGTGGAGTTTTTTTGGGTCACTTAATATATTATCATATCATCTGCAAATAGGGATAATTTGAATTCTTCCTTTCCAATTTATATCCCTTTGACCTCCTTTTGTTGTCTAATAGCTCCAGCTAGAACTTCAAGTACTATATTGAATAGATATGGAGAGAGAGGGCAGCCTTGTGCAAGTTCCTGATTTTAGTGGGATTGTTTCATATCTCTATCCATTTAGTTTGATGTTCGATACTGGTGTGCTGTATATTGCCTTTACTATATTTAGCTATAGGCCTTTAATTCAAGATCTTTCCAAGAATTTTAATATGAAAGGATGCTGAATTTTGTCAAATGCTTTTCTATCATCTAATGAAATGATGATGTGCTTTTCTTCTTTGAGTTTGTTTATATAGTGGATTACATTGATGGATTTCCATATATTGAACCATCCCTGCATCCTTGGGATGAAGCCTACTTGATTCTGGTGAATAATCCTTTTGTTGTGTTCTTTGATTCAATTGGCAAGAATTATATTGAATATTTTTCCATCAACATTCATAAGAGAAATTTGTCTGAAGTTCTCTTTCCTTATTGGACCTTTGTATGGTTTTGGTATCAGCATAATTGTGACTTCATAGAAGGGGTTGGGTTGTGTTCCTTCTGTTTCTATTTTGTGGAATAGTTTGAAGAGTATTGGTGTTTGGTCTTCTTTGAAGGTCTGATAGAACTCTGCTCTAAAACTATCTGGTCCTAGTCAGGTGGTGGTAGCACACACCTTTAATCCCAGCACTTGGGAATCAGAGACAGGTAGATTTCTGAGTTTGAGGCCAGCCTTGTCTACAGAGTGAGTTCCAGGACAGCCAGGGCTACACAGAGAAACCCTGTCTTGAAAAAGCAAAACAAAACAGTGGCCATTATTATACTGGATAAAATTGACTTTCAACCAAAAGTTGTGAAAAAAGATAAGGAGGGACACTTCATACTGGTCAAAGGAAACGTCTACCAAGATGAACTCTCAATTCTGAACATCTATGCTCTGAATGTAAGGGCATCCACATTCATAAAAGAAACTTTATTAAAGCTCAAAGCACACATTGTACCCCACACAATAATGGTGGGAGACTTTAACACCCCACTGTCAAAAATGGAAAAGTCATGGAAGCAGAAACTAAACAGAGATATAGTGAAACTAACTGAAGTAATGGATCAAATGGATCTAACAGATATTTATAGAACCTTCCACCCTAAAGCAAAAGAATATACCTTCTTCTCAGGATCTCATGTTACCTTCTCCAAAATTGACCATATAACTGATCACAAAACAGGCCTCAAGAGATATAGAAATATTGAAATTATTCCATGTATCTTATCAGATCACCACGGCCTAAGGCTGGTCTTAAGCTCAAACAAAAGCAATGGAAAACACACATACAAATGGACTTTGAACAATACTCTTCTCAATGATAGCTTGGTCAAGGAAGAAATAAAGAAAGAAATTAAAGACTTTTTAGAATTCAATGAAAATTAAGATACATCATACCAAAATTTATGGGTATCTATAATGAAAGCAGTGCTAAGAGGAAAACTCATAGCTCTATGTGCCTCCAAAAAGAGAATGGAGAGAGCGTACACTAGCAGCGTGACAGTGCACTTGAAGACTCTAGAACAAAAGGCAGAAAATACCCCAAGAGGAGTATATGACAGGAAATAATCAAAGTTAGAGTCAAAATCAACCAAGCAGAAACAAAAAGTGCTATACAAAGAATCAACAAAACAAGGACCTGGTTCTTTGAAGAAATCAATAAGATAGATTAATCCTTAGCCAGACTAACCAGGGGGCATGGAGACAGTATCCAGATTAATAAAATCAGAAATGAAAAGGGAGACATAACAACAGAAACTGTGGAAATTCAAAAAATCATCAGATCCTATAACAAGAGTTTATACTCAACAAAGTTTGAAAACCTGGATGAAATGGATAACTTCCTAGATACATAGCAGGTGACAATGTTAAAACAGGATCAGATAAGCCATCTAAATACTTCCATAAGCCCTGAGGAAATAGAAGCAGTCATTACTAGTCTCCCTTCAAATAAAAGCCCAGGATCAGATGGGTTTAGCAGGGAATTCTATCAGATCTTCAAAGAAGAGTTAATACAGATACTCTTCAAACTTTTCCACTTAATAGAAACTCAAGGAACACTACCCAACTCATTCTATGAAGCCACAATCATGCTTATACGTAAACCAAAGAAAGACCAAATAAGGAAGGAGGACTTCAGACCAATCTCCCTCATGAACATTGATGCAAAAATACTGAACAAAATCCTGGCCAACCAAATCCAAGAATGCAGCAGAACTATAATTCACCAGGATCAGGTAGGCTTCATCCCAGGGATGCAGGGATGGTCCAAAATATGGAAATCTGTCAATGTAATACACTACATAAACAAACTAAAGGAAAAACACCACATGGTCATTTCATTAGATGCTGAAAAGACTTTTGACAAAATTTAGCATCCCTTCCTGATAAAAGTCTTGGAGAGATCGGGAATCCAAAGCCTAAACATAGTGAAAGCAATATACTGCAAACCTGTAGCCAACATCAAACTCACTGGAGAGAAACTTGAGGCAATCCCACTAAAATCAGGGACCAGACAAGGCTGCCCACTCTCTCCCTATCTATTC
The DNA here is from genome assembly GCF_947179515.1 of Apodemus sylvaticus. Classification (NCBI taxonomy): domain Eukaryota; kingdom Metazoa; phylum Chordata; class Mammalia; order Rodentia; family Muridae; genus Apodemus; species Apodemus sylvaticus. The sequence goes on from NC_067473.1 coordinate 157,803,104, forward strand.
AATATAGTACTTGAAGTCCTAGCCAGAGCAATCAGGCAGCAAAAAGAGGTCAAAGGTATACAAATTGGAAAGGAAGAAGTCACACTACCACTATTTGCAGATGATTTGATAGTATACTTAAGCGACCCCAAGACTTCCACCAGAGAACTCCTAGAGCTGATAAACAACTTCAGCAAAGTGGCTTGATATAAAATTAACTCAAGCAAATCAGTAGCCTTCCTCTACTCAAAAGATACACAAAACGAGAAAGAAATTAAGGAAATGACACCCTTCACAATAATCCCAAATAATATTTCATACCTAGGTATGACCCTGATGAAGCAAGTTAAGGGTCTATATGACAAGTACTTTATGCCTCTGAAGAAAGAAATCGAAGAAAGTTTCAGAAGATGGAAAGATCTCCCATGTTCATGGATATAGTAAAAATGGCTATCTTGCCAAAGCAATGTACAGATTCAATGCAAACCCCATCAAAATTCCAAATCAATTCTTCATAGATCTAAAAAGAGCAATTCTCAAATTCATCTGGAATAACAAAAAACCCAGGATAGCAAAAACTATTCTTCACAACAAAAGATATTCTGGGGGGAATCAGGATCCCTAACCTCAAGCTCTACTACAGAGCGATAGTGATTAAAAACTGATTGGTATTGGTATGCAGACAGGCAGGAAGATCAATGGAATAGAACTGAAGACTCAGAAAAGAACCCACACATGTACAGTCACTTGATATTTGACAAAGGAGTTAAAATCATCCAGTAGAAAAAAGACAGCACTTTTAACAAATGCTGCTGGATCAACTGGAGGTCTGTATGCAGAAAAATGCAATCAACCCATTCTTATCTCCTTGGACAAAGCTCAAGTCCAAGTGGATCAAAGATCTACACATAAAATCAGACACACTGATGCTTATAGACCCCAAGACTCCCTAGGACTGAACCATCAACCAAGGGGTACACATGGTTCCAGCCAAAAATGTGGCAGAGGAATGCCTTGCTGGGCATCAGTGGGAAGAGTGGTCTTTGGTCAGGTAAAGGCGCAATAGAGACCCCAACAAAGGGAAACGGATGGGGTGGGGTGTAGGGGGGAGGTGGGAGTGTGTTGGATAGAGGGGCATATACATGGAGGCAGGGGGTGGGAGGAGGGGTAGTGAATCTTTGGGGAGGGGAGCTTTTGGGAGGGGGAAATTGGGAAAGGTTTAACATTGGCAATGTAAATGAAGAAGATACTCTTTGAAAAAGAAAAAAAGAAATGTAAATAAATAAAATATCCAATAAAAAAGAAGTATCCTTAGAATTAAAAAAACAAAACAAAACAAAACAAACAAAAAAAAACCCTATCTGGTCCAGTGTTGTTTTTTGGTTGAGAGTGTTTCAATGACTGCTTCTGTTTCTTTAGGGGTTATGGGACTGTTTAGATTGTCTATCTTATCCTGATTTAATTTTGATATTTGGTATCTATTGGCTTGCAACATTTGTGATGTACCCGTTTTTAATACCCGAGTTGTACCACACTTTCTGTATCCAATCTTTTTTTTTTTTTTTTTTTTTGCAACATCTCTGTTGTGTCCAGCTTCTGGCTATTATAAATATGTCTGCTATGAACATAGTGAAACATGTGTCCTTGTCATATGTTGAAGCATCTTTTGGGTATATGCCCAGGTGTTATATACCTAGGTCTTCAGGTAGAACTATTTCCAACTTTCTCAGTAACTGCCAGATTGATTTATAAAATGATTCTACAAGTTTTCAAACCCACAGCAAAGTAGGGTTTGCTCTTGCTCCACAAACTCACTATCATCTGTTGTCAACTGAGTTTTTCATCTTAGCGATTCTGATTGGTGTAAAGTGAACTCTCAGAGTTATTTTGATTTGAATTTCCCTGATAACTGAAGGAGGTAGAATATTTTTAGGTGCTAATCAGGCATTCCAGATTCATTAGTTGAGAATTCTCTGTTTAGCTCTGTACCCCATTGTTAATTGGGTTTTTTGATTTACTGAAGTCTAACATCTTTGTGTATTTTGGATATTAGCCCTCTATCAGATGTAGGGTTAATAAAGGATCTTTTCCCAATCTGTAGTTTGCCTTATTGTCCTATTGACAGTGTCCTTTGTCTTACAGAAGCTTTTCAGATTCATGAGGTTCCTTTTGTGAATTGTTGATCTTAGAGCCTGTTGTTCTCTTCAAGAAAGTTTCCCCTGTTGCTGTGTGTTTGAGGCTCTTTCCCATTTTCTCTTCTATTAGATCAAGTATGTCTGATTTTATGTGGAGGACCTTGATCCACTTGGACTTGAGCTTTCTACAAGGTGATAAACAGGATCAATTTTCATTCTTCTACATGCATATGGCCAGTTAGACCAGCACTATACCCTGAAGATTGCAAGGGTAATAGGGAATAAAGGAGGGAGCAAGGGAGGAAGAAAGGGAGGAAGGGAGGAAGGGAAGAAAGGAAGAAGTGAAGAAGGAAGGAAGGAATAGAAGGAAGGAGGGAAAGAGTGAGTGAGAAACAGAATTTTTTTAGACACTGATGACCCACAATGTAGAAAGTCATGTCTCTCGGAGGATAGCCTTGCTAGACTCTGGTGTATAAAGTTGGGCTGGTTACTGTTTGGCCATTCCTTCAGTGTCTGCATCATCCACCATGCCTGCATTTCATGTGGACAAGTTAAAATAGGTGTTGAAAGTTTTGTGGGTGGGTTGGTGTCTCTATTGCTCCACTGCAGTTTCTGCCTAGCTACAAGAGGTAGCCTCTTCACTTTCCATGTCCCCTGGGTTGTTAGTCACAGCCAACTTCACTACCATTTTGTAAATACTGTTACTCAGTCTATAAACTATTGCTTTGTTCAATAAACTGTGTCATTTGCCTTACAGAAGCTTTGCAGTTTCAAGAGATCCCATTTATTAATTGATGATTTTTTATTAGATATTTTCTTTATTTACATCTCAAATTTTATCTCATTCCTGGGTCCTCTCTGAAAATGTCCTATCTCATCCCCCTCCCCCTGCTCACAAACCCACCCACTATTGGTCTCTTTCCTGGAATTCTCTTACACTGGGGCATGGAGCCTTTAAAGCGTCAAGGGCTTCTCCTCAAATTGTGACCAACAAGGCCATCCTCTGCTAAATATGTGGCTAGATTGAAGGGTCCCTGCATGTGTATGCTTTGGTTGGTGGTTTAGTACCATGGAAGCTCATGGGGTACTGTTTGCATCATTTTGTTGTTCTTCCTATTGGGCTGCAGGGTCCTTCAGCTCCTTGGGACCATTCTTTAGCTCCTCATTGAGGATCTGGTATTCAGTCCCATGTTTGGCAGAGAGCACCCACGTGTGTATTTGTCAGGTACTGGCAGAGCCTCTCAGAAGACAGCTTTATCAGGCTCCTGTCATTAAGTGCTTGTTGGCATCCACAATAGTGTGTGGGGTTGGTGACTGTATATGGAATGGATCCCCAGGTAGGGCAGTCTCAGAATGGTCTTTCCTTCAGTCTCTGCCCACAATTTGTCTCTGCATTCCATCCCATGGGTATTTTGTTCTCCCATAAAGAAGGACCAAAATATCCATACCCTGTTTTTCCTTCTTCTTGAGCTTCGCTTGGTCTATGAATTGTATCTTGGTGTATTCTAAGCTTCTGGGCTAATGTCCACTTATCAGTGAGTATATATCATGTGTATTCTTTTGTGATTTGGTTACCTCACAGGATGATATTTTCTAGTTCCTTCCATTTCTCTAAGAATTTCATGAATTCATTGGTTTTAATAGCTGAGTAGTATTCCACTGTGTAAATGTACTACATTTTCTGTTACCATTCCTCTCTTGAGGAACATCTGGGTGCTTTCCAGATTCTGGTTATTATAAATAAGGCTGCTATTAATATAGAAAGTGTTGAAGAGCATCAAACACATGGGCACAGGGGAAAAATTCCTGAACAGAACACCAATAGCTGATTCTAAGATCAAGAATTGATAAATGAGTCCTTGTAGAATTACAAAGCTTCTAATAGACAAAGGACATTGTAAATAGGACAAAACAGCAACCAAGAAATTTGGAAAAGATCTTTACCAACCCTAAATCTGATAGAAGGCTAATATCCAATATATACAAAGAACTCAAGAAGCTAGTCTCCAAAGAACCAAATAAACCGATTAAAAATGAGGTACAGAGCTAAACAAAGAATTCTCAACTTAAGAATACTGAATGGCTGAGAAGTACCTAAAGAAATGTTCAACATTCTTAGTAATCTGGGAAATGCAAATCAAAACAACCCTGAGATTCCACCTCATACCAGTCAGAATGGGTAAAATAAAAAACTCTGGTGATAGCAAGTGCTGGCATGGGTGTGAAGAAAGAGGAACACTTCTCAATTGCCGGTAGGATTGCAAGACAGTAAAACTACTCTGGAAATCAGTTTTGCTGTTCCTCAAAAAATTGGACATAGTACTACTGGAGGACACAGCTATACCACTCCTGGATAGTACTCCAACATGTAATAAGGACACATGCTCCACTATTTCTTAGCAGCCTTTTTTGTAACAGTCAATTGGTGATCTTAGAGTGAGAGCCATTAGTGTTCTACTCATAAAATTGTCACCTGTACCAGTTCTTTAATGGTATGTCACACTTTCTTCTATGGAATTTGATGCATCCAGTTTTATTTGGAGATTCTATTTGCATTCCCACCATCAGTGGAGGAGTGTTCCTCTTTTTTCACATCCTTGCCAACACCTCTAGTCTCCTGAGTTTTTAATCTTAGCCATTCTGACTGGTGTAAGGTGAAATATCAGGGTTGTTTTGATTTGCATTTCCCTAATGACTAATGATGATGAGCATTCTTTAAGATGCTTCTCAGCCATCTGAAGTTCTTCATTGTTTAGGTCTGTACCCCATTTTTAATGGGGTTATTTGTTTTTCTTGTGTCTAACTTCTTGAGTTCTTTGTATATATTGGATATTATCCCTCTGTTGGATGTAGGGTTGGTGAAGATCTTTTCCCAATTTGTTGGTGGCCAATTTGTCCTTTTGATGGTGTCCTTTGCCTTACAGAAACTTTGTAATTTTATGAGGTCCCATTTGTCAGTTCTTGATCTTAGAGCATAAGCTATTGGTGTTCTGTTCAGGAAATTTCCCCCTGTGCCATTCATGTGGACTTGAGTGTTGTGAAAGGTGATAAACATGGATCTATTTTTATTCCTTGACATGTAGACATAAAGTTATAGCAGTGTCATTTGTTGAAGATGTTTTTTGTCTTTGTATGGTTTTGGTTTTTTATCAAAACTAATGTTTCAGGCTAGCCAAAGATACTCACTATGGCATTACTTTGTGTCAAAAATGTATTTTCTTCTTTTAAAATGTATACTGATGAGCTTTCAAGCAAGTAGTCTCCAAACTGGCATTGTCTGCTCTGTAGTAGGGAATAAACTGGGAAAAAGCTATGAGAAAATATGGGTGATGCCCAAATATCACACACTGTCTCTTGTGCAGCTTTGACTGTCCTAGAACTCACTATGTAGACCTGGGTGGACACAAATTCATAGAGATCCAACTATCTCTTCTTACTATGTGCTGGGGAAATAGATGTGCACAGCCATGCTTTGATTTATTTTCTTGATAATTTTCATTAAATTTGTGTGTGTGTGTGTGTGTGCGCGCGCATGTGCACATGCTTACATGTGCATGCATGTGTGCTTGTGCATGTGCCTGTGTGTGTGTGTGTGTGTGTGTGTGTGTGTGTGTGTGTGTGTTACCTATCTCTTGGCCAGTTCCCACAGAGGCTAGAAGAGGGTGTCAGATCCCTAGGAACTGGAGTAAATGAACTCAAGCACAGAAATTCCATAATCATCTAACTAAATCAATAAAGGTTCTGATAAAATCCAACACTCCTTCAAGTTAAAACTCTGAAGACACTCAAACAGAAAAAAAAATTCACAACAAAATAAAGGTTAAGAATAATAAACACAAAGCTAATCACCTATAGATCATATTGAATGGGAGGAACTTCAAGCATTTCTCATAAAATCAGGAATAAAATGAGTGTCTGTCTTCTATACTACCACTGAATATAGAACTTTACAAATAAGGCAAGAGAAAGCAATAAAAGAATACAGAGAGCTACGTTAGAGGCCAGCATGCCCTTATTTGCAGATGACAAGCTTCTCTGAACGCCAGATCCTAAAACTCCACCAATTTAGATTTTCTAAAAAAAGTCCAGCAAAGTATCAAGATACAAATAAAATATTAAAACTTGATATACCCTATAACTAATAGCAAATATACTGAAAAATAAATCAGGAAAACATTCTTTAAAAATAAATTCCTAAAAACATATATCTTTGGCTGAACCTAACCAAGAAAGTAAAAGACTTCAATAAAAAATACTTTAAAGCATTGAAAAAATAAATTAAAGAAGGCTCTGGAATATGGAAAGACCTCTTATGTATAGGAGTGAATACTATTGTAAAAACAATGACTTTTCCAAAAGTAATCTACAGGTTCAGTGTAACCCAATACAAAATCCAGTGACATCTTTCACCCTCTTAGAACAAGCAACATTAAAATAAAAGTAGTATTAAAATATAGGAATTAGTATTGTATATAAATTAATACTTTGGTAATTATAAGACCAAATGGTGAAAATAGAGTCAAATCTGGTGAGAAAAACTAAAGGACTGATGGGAGTGGAAGGTAAGATGTGTTCAACATGGAGTCTGTACTTATATGAAGATGTTGTAAAAACACAAGTGATGCAGTGGCCCCTGTCTCTAAGTCAGAGTTAAGGAGCAATGGAAATACAGAACATATGTGCCCAGTACTTGAACTCCAACTGAAAGTCATATGGCTTCCCACCAAAATGGAAGATGACATCTGAAAAAAACAAGTCATATTTTTCCAAATACTTTTATTAGGAATCAATATAGAACAGCATTAAGAAACTTGGAGGATAAAGATCCAATGAGATCTTCTATGTTGCTTTTATGGACAAATAAAACCAACTCAGTCTAATATGACATAAATTTACATAAGTGAAATATAAGCAATAACTGAGAAAGAATGTAGAATTGAAATATCCTACATTTTTTTTGATCTTATGATGGTGGGTAAATGATGTCAGCTTTCACTCTATAAAGACAATTTGAAACGCTTATTTATAGTAGAGAAAAGCATTTCCCATAGAGGCGGTTTGCTCTCTCAGGAGACTCTACCCCCTGATCTGTTGGATATCCTCAGGGGAAACCTGTCTGTGTTTCCAATGTGACTCTTCCTAATCTCGCATCCATGTTGTTTCACCCGAACACCAGTCTTGTTACTTTCTGTTTAAAAAAATGAAAAAACTGTGATTTAAAGAAACATCCAGTAGACACACCTAAAGTCACCTCTACTTGGCAACTATCAATCTTTGATGGCTGGATTCATTGTGTCTAGTTGACTCCAAGGATTGCAGGGAAAACTGATTAAATTGCAGCTGCCATTGTTTGGTGAAATGCATTGACTTCACATAACTTTTTGAATATTCCAACATAATTCATTTTACACAAATCACAATAAATTCCTTTGTTTTAAAGAGGAAATCATTTAAAGAACTCCTTTCTCAAATGACCACCTGACCTCAGTAGAATCATATGGCATTTGGGAAGAAAAATACATCCCAGCAAACCAGCACTGGAGGCCAGAATTGAAAAAATTTCCACAGCCACCATGGTTTTTCCTGTGGAGCTCAAGTAAGTGGGTATAAAAGAAATCCACACACTACAGAAAACCAGCATGCTGAATGTGATTGTTTAGCCTCATTGAAGGTGTCAGGTAGCCTTCTAGCTAGAAAAGCAATAAGCAAGCTGAGACTGGCCAGAAAGCCCACGTACCCCAGAACACAATAGAAAGCAAGGGTGGACCCCTCATTACAAAAGAGGATGATTTGCCCAAACTCTGAATGCATGTCCACATCAGGAAAAGGAGGATATGTTCCTATTCAGACTGCACAGATACATACTTGAATGTTGGAACCACAGCACATTATAGCATTTGAGAGTTGTGTCACCATCCACATTTGTAAAGTGTGTCCTGGTTTGATGGCTTTGAAGGCCACAACCACAATGAAGGTCTTTGCCAAGATAGCAGAAAGAGCAAGAGAAAACACAGTGCCAAAGATCATTTGTCTTAAGACACAAGTGACTGTTCTAGGTTGGCCAATAAATATCAATGAGCAAAAGAAACAGAGCATTAGAGAAATGAGGAGGAGATAACTGAGATTTCTGTTATTTGCTCTCACAATGGGTGTATCCTGATACCAGATAAATAATCCTAAAATCATGGCTGAAAAGGCAGATAAACAAATGGCCATGGAGACCAAAACAGCTCCCAGAGTATCTTCATGGGACAAAAATGCAATAATTTTTGGGAGACACTGATTCCTCTGCTTATTTGGATACTGATCTTCAGGACATTTGAAGCATTGATCCATATCTGAAAATGAGGCAGATTATTTTATTACATTCAACCCATAAATCTCCAGATTACCTATGACACCTATATCTTGCACAGAGAATTTGTTGAATTCTCAAGGAAATGTCTGTGGATATATTCAATGAACCATAATACTGAAAAATGTTATTTTTTTCTGAGAGAAAAATAAAGATACACTCTATCCCTAATATATCCAGAAAGTGAGTGGAGTTGAACAATATGAGAGAATCAGAAATGTTGACATGATGTTGAGGGAAAATCAGACAATATGAAAATTATATTTGATTACTTATGAAAGAAAGAGAAACTTCATTTTGAAGCTTTTACTATTTTTCTTTTTGTTTATTAACATTTTTTCATTATTTGAGAACATCATATATGCATGTCATGTATTTTAATCAAGGCTACCACCAATTTCTTCCCCAGCAACTCCTTCTCTCTGTCCCTCCAACAATTATTTCTCCCAACTTTATTTTTTGGTTTTTTTTCCCACTGATTTCAGGTCATGCTTCCTGTATGCATATCAATATAAGGGCATCTGTCATAATATGGTCAGGACTACATATCTGAAACAAACAAACAGACAGGCAGACAGACAGACAGACCTCACTCTTTCACTCCAGCAGCCATCAACTGCCAATAGCTTCTAGCTACGAGTGAGAGTTTGTGATCCTAGCCCCCAGCTATGCTGGGATTTTGTCTGGCTTGACCTGGTACATGGCTCTGTGAGTTTATATGTTCTAGGACCTTGTCATTTCTAACAAATAATGCTTCCCTATAGATCTCTTCTCTGTGGCTCTTATGACCTTTCAGCCTTGTCTATCATGATGCTTTTACTCCTGCAAGCTCTTAGTTGTTATTATGGAAGGTGCCAGGAGACATTTAAAAGAAGCTTAGAACTAGCAGGTAACCATCTGAGATGGATTCACTCTGGGAAGTAAAGTCACCATGAATTTGCCCTTCTAGGCAAGAACAAAGGAATTACATAAGAGGAAAGGTATCTGCTATTAATATGCTTTTCCTGTTATTATGCATACACACAACCACAGAGACACACAGGCACACACTCATACACACACAGACACAGACAGAGACAGAGACAGAAAGGCAGACACATACACACATACACACATACACACATTCACAGACATATTACCATACATTAGTCTGTTTGGGATGATTTCTGTAGATTAACGAAGATGTGTTCTCTTTTAGTAATTCTGTATAGACAAATAGATGATTCCCTAATTCATAATGATGGCCTGGTAAGAATCCTTAAAATTTTACTAGTAATTTTTAAGCCCCATTCATTAGGACTGCTATTTAGTCCTCTCTGCTATTAAAACTATGGTGAGAACTCTGTCAGTCTTCAAGTTTCTCCAGGAAATTGATTCTGAGATAGAAAGCAGGCATCTACAACTTAGAACACATTGCAAGAAATTTTAAAACAATTAAAACCAAAAGTCATGAAAAGGGAACGAATGATTTGGTGTAAGTGCAAGGACAAAAAAAAATATTGACTGGGTTTATCTATACAGAACTTAATAACAGTCACAAAATTATGGATTTTAAATTTCAATGAACCCATAGTATGAATGACAGATAATACATGTTGCAATTTAGTGGATATATATGTAAACAATCTCTGTTGTAAACTTCTTATTCAAATGATGATTTGAATTTATGTTTGTCCATTTAGTGACCTTTTGTGAGAAAAGGACATGGTTGGAAAAACAATGTGATCTATTCCCCTAGAAACAGTGTAAAGACTAGGAATGAAGACCTTGAACGCCATTATTTCATCAAAGCAGGAGGCATGAGCAAGACAAGAAGGAGAAGGATAGCAGCTAGCTCCACAAAGTAACTTAGACTTATGACTGCTATATCTTTATTATTAAAAAGAAACCCTAAATATCTCACAAGCTGAAGCCTTGCTCTCCCCCCACCACCACCCAAATATTTACCATCTCAGCTACCTCCAAGAGAGAACCAGACTGCCAGAGCAGGCATCTGACAGGAAGACATAGAAACTAAAACTTCTTAACATTTACTGACATCTGTGCTTAGGAACTGTTGTATTTTCTTTTGATTCTTTCATTTTGGTTTTTATCAAAGGATGTATCATTGCTCTAGAAATAATGCTGAAGGTGAATAGTTTTTCTTAGGATAAAAAAAATGCTTGTTTTGGTTTAGTTCCTTAATATCCTGGATTGAACTCTGATTAGAAGTTTTTTAATGGAAAATAAATTTTCACTTAATTTTCAATAAATATTTATTACATAGATTTAAGTTACCTGAGTTTTCTTTACCTTTACAGAAAGATTTAGTGAGACCCAACAAAAGCTGAAAGAGTCACATGCAGATATTTGTACCTAAACAATGAACAGAAGCTTCTGACTACTGTGGATGAATTAGGGAAAAGCTGGAAGAAACTGAAGAGGAAGGTGACCCTGTAGGAGTACTAGCAGTCTCAGCTAACCTGGACCCCCGAGATCCTTCAAACACTGTACCATGAACCAGGTAACATACACCAGCTAATATCAGGCCCCCAATACATACAGCACAAAAGTGGCAATTCTGGATTCAGTCAGAGAAGTTATACTTAATCCTTAAGGGACTGGAGGCCCCAGGGAGTTTAGAGGTGAGTTTGGGCTGGGGCTGTGAAGTTGGGGACATCCTCTTGGAGGCAGGATGATATATGGGATGTGGAATAAACAGTAGGGTGGATTTGAGGTAGGAATAAAATCTGGAGTATAAAAATATAAATAAATAAATAAATAAATAAATAAATAAATAAATAACAAAAAATGAAGACAAAAAGAAATAAAAACTTTAAAAAAAACTTCTGAAAGCTCATGGGAGGGGGAAATATTACAAAAAAAAAGGACACAGGTAAAGGTAAGTCTTTGAATATTTTGACTATTTAAGACAAATGCAGTGGAATGGGAAGTCATATTCACCAAGATTATAATTCCTTCACTCTGAAAGACACTTACATAGGACCCATCTTTAACTAGAAATATAATTACAGCACGGCACTATACTGCACACTTGTATTTCTAGCACTCATGTGGTTTGTCTACACACCACATTCCTGACCAGGCCGGATAGATTTTACAGTGAGACTATATCTAGAGAGAAGAGAAGAGAAGAGAAGAGGAGAGGAGAGGAGAGAAGAGGAGGGGAGGGGAGGGCAGGGGAGGGGAGGGGAGAGGAGGGGAGGAGGGGAGGGCAGGGGAGAGGGGAGGGGAGGAGGGGAGGGGAGGAGGGGAGGGGAGGGGAGAGGAGAGGAGGGGAGGAGAGGAGAGGGGAGGGGAGGGGAGGGGAGGGGAGGGGAGAGGAGGGGAGGGGACGGGAGGGGAGGGGAGGGAAGAAGGGGAGGGAAGGGAAGGGAAGGGAAGGGAAGGGAAGAGAAGAGACAAAGAAGGAAAGAAAACAATTGCATATTCAATTGTGAGTTTATATGTCCCAAAAGTATTTCTAAAAATAACAGTAAAGTTTTGAGCATTCTGTACTGTTAATTCTCTTCCAAAGAGCAATTCAAACCAGGTTTTCCCTGTGGTACAAACAGGGAATTTTCAGGGATAGTGGTTTCTTCAGGTCATGATCCAAATTCTATGAACTTGGCTATCGGCTCTGCTCATTCTCCCCTTTGATTTTGAAGAATATATCATTTGATATAAGTAGCTAGATATTGGCAGTTTGAAGGAAAATGATACACAGGAAATAAAACTGGTTGGGCTCCTACAGGAGAATACATGTAATGTTCTAAGAAGAATATAATGAAGTATTATCAGCCACTGAAAAGCTATTGGGCCATTGAACCCAGACCTGAATTTATTTTAAATGTTATATGATGCGCTGATTAAATATATATCATATAACAACACATTATTATGGTGATAATTGCATGATCTGTGGATACAGCTGAGTCTAGAGCACATGCCTAGCATTTATAAGGCTTTGTGCTCTATTCCCAGCACAAAAAAAAATGTATTAAATGCATGATGATGGTAGAAACATTTTTCTCAGAGTTATGTAGTAAACTGGAATTATATCATCCAATTAAAATCCTGATTTTTGCTGGGCATTGGTGGTGCACGCCTTTAACCTCAGCACTTGGGAGGCAGAGGCAGGTGGATTTCTGAGTTCAAGGCCAGCCTGGTTTACAGAGTTACTTCCAAGACAGCCAAGGCTATACAGCGAAAACCTGTCTCTAAAAAAAAAAAATCAAAATAAAAATATCCTGATTTTCAGAAAGCATAAACATGCATAATCACACACTGATTTTTGAAAATTAATATTTTAAGCCATAGCACAAAAATTATTATTCCAGATTTTGAAATTTGTAAGTACCGAAGTTCAAGGATAATGTACTCCAATTCTTGGCATATGTTAGACTATGAAGAAAAATTGATTCAGTAACATATACTGGGAAACATGAGGCCTTCTGTTGAAGGCATGGAAAATATTGCCATGGGGTGAAGAGGGATAGATTCCTACAGCATATAAGGCAAACTGAAGGCATCTTAAAGAGATGACATTCCTAGAGAGTAGGAGGTAGGTATATTCCTTGTCTTGTTATCTATCAATGTATTGCTTCTCTAAGAAAATGATGGTATTTGAAGTTCATCAGAGTATAGAGCAAGGGCTGCTTCTAGAAGGGTTGCAGGTGTGGCTGCTGTGTCACACCTGCATCAATAGGTGGCAGAGAGGAGAGAATCAATGACTACCTTGAATGTTGTGACCTATGATTATTAGCCTAACACTCCACAAAACAAGAGAGAGAGAGAGAGAGAGAGAGAGAGAGAGAGAGAGAGAGAGAGAGAGAGAGAGAAGATGAAAGGCCACCAGTAAAGTGCTACAGAATCCTCAATATTTCCTTAGGACCAGGAGAAAGGCAGCGACTTGAAGAACTGTTTCTGGAACTGCAGGACACCATCCAGATGAGGAGAAAGACCAAGGTGAACACTAATGGTGCCATTGGGCCTAGACAGGGAGCTACCCTGGGGAGTTGCTGTTAAGCTGGTCACTGGACATGAAACAGGAATGCTTGTGGGCTAACATCTCAGGTAATTTTCAGGCCCAGATTCAGTGCTTTGAATTTTCTCACTCCTACCTCTACCCCACTATAAGCTGCTCAAGTACATGAAGGGGCTGGTCCTACTTATCCAAAATTACAGGATCTCATGATATGGGACAATAATGGGATATCAAAGAGGAGTCCCATTCAGGTTCCACTACTGATAGAGTAGCAGCATCCAGAGGTTCAGAGAAGACCAACAAGTCATTGTAATGAACATGGGTAAGCAAAAAAGTGTGGACCTAAAAGTATACCACAGGATACAATGTGTGACACATTACAACTGCCACAACAAGATTTTTTTTTTTTTTTTTTTTTTTTTTTTGGTTTGGGACAGGGGAGGTTGCAAGGGTAGAACAAGGACTAAGGGGATGGAAAGATGAGAGGGATTGGGGTATATGATGTGAAATCCACTAAGAACTAATACAAAATTATTTTTTAAGATATAAAGAAAATGGACTTATTGGTGATTGTCTGCAACCCTAGGACTCAGTAAGTAGTCAGACCTACCATTACTTTGCTACCAAAAAAAGCAAAAGACATAATTTTATATAAACTTTGGTAAACAAAGATTTCATTCAGGAGAAAAATATGGGTATGACAAAATATGTGCTTTGAAATAGATATTAGATGTGAAGTAAGGATACAAAAAGAATGGTCGGAAGCATTGCTGCTGTGCTCTGGGGAGGCTTTCGAATCACACATATTTTGAGGAAGAAATGAGAGCAGAATACTCAGACAGTGGGCATAGAATCCCTGCACATCACTCACAGCCCCACACATCGCTCATCCTCTGGAATCTCTCAGTGCTTGAGTTGACAGTGACATCATGCTAGCTTGCCATACCAGGAAATGCATAATGAGAGTTTCCATAAGAATCAAAGTAATTCAAAAGTAAACTCTTAAATCATACAGGAAATACTTAGTCATAAACAAATATTTATGGACTTTTTACTATTCACCATAGAAAGTGAACCTGGGTCCCAGGATCCCAGTGTCACAGGGTCACAGGAAAGGACTACTGTATCTGCCATCAATGTCACTCATATACGATGTTTTTAGCAGTTCTTCTCAATTGACAAGTCTGTATTTTCTCTCACTTCTCTCTACATTGTATGATTATAGGAATTTATATAGTTTCTCTGTAGTGTAATTTCCTTGTAAAATATATTGATATATTAGTGTTTATTGTAAGCATAACATAAGGTCATGCTCTATAATGCATCTCATAGTTTAGGGTATACAGGGAGCACTAACTATTTACACTATACAGAGAACACTAACTTTACTCCTTAATACTGCTAGAGCTGTAATAGAAACATTAGTGAAAATCAGGGGCACAAAGAAAAGAAACTAAACTCGATGCAGATGTGCAGAAGACAAAGCTGGAAAAGATGCAGGAGAACATTCCTGTGGTCTTAGTTACCCAGGAGGCTGAGCCTGGGGAATTGCTGGAACCCAGGAGGTTGAGACCAATGCACACAACATAACAAAAGAAAAAAACAAACAAACGTAAAAACAAATAGCAATAACAAAAATAATTGGGTTGAGATCAAGGATTTTATTTGCTTTGTTGGTTTGGTTTGATTTTGCTTTTCCAGAGTTTCTCTGTGCAGCCCTGGCTGTCCTGGAACTCACTCTGTAAATCAGGATTGCATTGAACTTAGGATCCACATACTGAGAGTCGGAATTAAAACCTTTGCCAGCTCCATCCAGCAAGCACTTGTTTTAAAGTATTGAGAGTTAGCTACATAAATACAACTGTGTCTTCAGGTGTTGAGTTACTCACCCCTCTCCCGTGTGCATCATTTCCACATTCAGAATCATTTCTAGAAATTTTCACATTCAGAACCATTTCTAGAAATCTCCACATTCATATTCATTTTATAAATACCTGTTTCATTTGCAATCTCTCCATCTGGACACAGGACACAATCATAGCAACAGAATGGTTTCCCTTCAACAGGTGTTTTCCTAAATCCAAGTAGACAACTTGGACTGCAAACAGATGAAGGAATCTGTACAGAGACATGCGAGGAGGAGAAGCAGTCAACTCATGAAACTCAATATTAGCATCCAGACGGTAAATTTGAGCTGGATATGTGTATACTGTAACAACCAAGAAGTACCATGCTTTTAAAGAGTGTGAAGCCAAAGTATCTGTTTCTCTTTCTTTCTTTCTCTTTTCTTCTCTCTGTCTCTGTCTCTGCCTCTATCTCTGTCTCTCTCTCTCTCTTTCTCTCTCTCTCTGGAATTCTTGCTTTATTTTATTTTCTTGATATGTTAGTTACTTTATTTTTATATAATATAGTTCATTATATTGAATACAATTTTAAAGTTTGCAAATACTTTGATCATGTCCTTCCCCTCCCTCATGTCTGCTCAGGTCCTCTTCCTCTCTCAACCCATCCAAATTTAAGTTCTTTCTCAAAAAACAAACTGAAATCCCCAAAACACAACAAATCATCTAAAACATAGAAAATAAAATACAAAAACACAAAAAGCAAAAGAAAGAAGAACAAAACACACTAAACTGTAACCAAATAAAAGTTTGTATATGTGGATTCCCTTCTTGTGCTGCCTCGACTACTCATGAACAGGAAACCTGCCTTTGAGTGGTTGATATTCCCAGTTTTTTCCATTGGAGAAAACTTATCAGGTCTTTTGAAGACCATAAAATTCCACATTATTATATATCACCTCTTTTTATCATATCACAGAAATGTTCATGGTGAACAGTTCCAAAATAAGGAGATGAGTGCCCATATAGTTTTACAATCAAATCTACAAATACCTGTCACAGGATAGTTAATTACATTGTGATCCCTGAGATAGTGTTATTTACTGAAAAGTATATTTCTAGTTGTGATATGACTCAGCCCTATAATACTTCCTTAATTACACATAAAGAAGATCAAGATAGTTTGTAGAATAAAGCACCCATGTTTGAAAGTAACTTTTAGGCCTGAGAGCACAAGTAGGACCATCCGTGCTGTTCAGAGGAACCTGCCTAAAACCCTGAGGATACAAGTACACAGGGGCATCCTGGTACAGGAGTCTTCCATTTTCTGTCTGTGCCCAGCTCTGGTTCTGGGCCACAGAGCTACATACACAAATACCTCCACAAGACAGCTGGCCCCCCATAAATGCCTACACACCTGTGTTCACAGGTAAGACCACCACTTCTCTTCGATTTCCTGGCCCAAGAGGGACCTGCTCAGAGCCATCACAACACAGGAACCAAGGATAATCTGGGGACAGGATCCTTCTCGTTTCTGTCTGTACCCCTGAGCTGACCCTGTACCACAGCTTACCATACCTAAATTCCTCCCAGAGAGAACTCATCTCCCAGGACTACTAATACACAGGCTTTTAGAACAGATAATCCACAGTCAGATACAGCAAGACCAGCTAACACCAGACATAAACAGATGGTAAAAAGCAAATGCAAGAACATTACCAATAGAAAACAACGCAAGTTGGCATCATCTGAACCCAGTTCTCCCACAATAGCAAGTACTGAACACCCCAACACACCAGAAAAGCAAGATTTGGAATTTAAATCACATCTCATGTTGCTGATAGAGAACTTCAAAAGGACATAAATAACTCCCTCAAAGACATACAGGAAAATACTGGTAAACAAGTAGAAGCCCTTAAAGAGAAAACACAAAAATCCCTTACAAAATTACATGAAAAAACTAACAAACAAGTGAAGAAACTAAGCAAAACCATCCAGGATCTAAAAATGGAAGTAGAAACAATAACAAAATCACAAAAAGAGACAATTCTGGAGACAGAAAACCTAGGAAAGAAATGAGGAGTCATAAATGCAAGCATTAACAACAGAATACAAGAAATAGTGGAGAGAATCTCAGGTGCAGAAGATA